>NW_016194411.1:0-3161 GCF_001687245.7 Rhagoletis zephyria | reverse complement strand
CGCAACGACCAGCTGACGGCGAAGAGCTTCGTGGAGGTGAGCGCCATCGTGCAGTCGCTGGCCGGCAGCAAGGTGACCCGCATCAAGTACGCCCAGGTGCTGGTGCAGGAGTTTCTGGTGCAGGGCGACCTGGGCTGGGCGGTCCAGTTCATTGACCTGCTGCCGGAAGGTTTTGAGCTGGGCGGGAAGAAGAGCGACCAGGCGCGCATCAAGGAGGACCTGGAGGAGATTGCAAAGGTAGGTGTGTTTGGCTATTTCAACCCTTTTGTTTACATTTTTCTTCTCTATTTTAGAACGACACCCTCGTGGAGATGCAGCACTTTGGCATGGGCAAGACCTACTACGACTACCTGCTGCTGGGCCCCATGAAGCTGCACTTGAGCGTCACCATGGGCGACCTGCCCGAGGGAAAGATGCCCGCATTTGTGGACACCGCTGTCCGCTTCACCGGACTGACGCTGGCGGAGATCAACNACCATGGGCGACCTGCCCGAGGGAAAGATGCCCGCATTTGTGGACACCGCTGTCCGCTTCACCGGACTGACGCTGGCGGAGATCAACGGGACGCTCTTCAAGCTGGACTACTTTGAGCGCACGCAATGGGCGTGCAGCAATGAGGAACTGATCAAGGCCATTGCCCACCACTACGCACTGCAGATCGCCGCGCAGCTGTACAAGCTGATCCTCGGCCTGGACATTATCGGCAACCCCGGTAAGCTGGCCAGCGACATCACCCGAGGAGTGGGCGACTTCTTCTACGAGCCGGCCGCCGGCATCGTCGTCGGCCCGGAGGAGTTTGCCGAGGGCGTCGCCACCGGCGTTCACTCGCTGACCACTAATCTGGTGGGCGGAACGGCGGCTGCCCTCGGTCGCATCGGCCACCGCCTGGGCACCGGCGTGGCCGCCCTCTCCGCCGACGAGAAGTTCCAAAAGGAGCGCCGCGAGCGCACGAACAAGGAGGCGACCTTCAGCGCCAGCGGCAAACACCTCGTCCGTGGCTTCGTCGACGGCGTCAGTGGCCTGGTGAGCAAACCGGTGGAGGGCGCTCAGCGCTCCGGCTTTGGCGGCCTCCTCCGTGGCGTCGGCCAGGGCCTGGTGGGCGTCATCGTGCAGCCGGCCACCGGCGTGCTGGACGCCGCAGCCACTGGGCTGCACGCCTTCAACAACTCCATCGACGCGAAGACGGTGGCCAGGGCGGCGCGTCCGCCGCGTCACTTTCCCGCCGGCAGCAAACTCCTGCCGTACAACCTCTACGCGGCCATTGGTAATTGTGTGCTGATTACTGTTAACTTGTACTTCCTAATCGCCTCCCCCTTTTCTTTTTCAGGCAACCAGCACCTGCGCACGTTGGCGGACGGCAAGTACGCCGCCGAGGGCGAAGAGTACGAGTACCACCTGCAGCTGGACGGCCAGCGGATGGTCCTGCTGAGCACCACCAAAATCTTCTACCTGGAGAAGTCGATGTTTGCGGGCGCCTGGGAGATCGACTGGTCGGAGGACTGGATGAACGTACAGGGAGCCACCGGCGACGGGGACCGCCTCAGCCTGACGGTGAAGATGCCGCCGGGCACCGGAGGCGGCTTTTGCTTCTTCGGCGGCGGCACCGTCCGCCGGACCATCGTCGACCGCAACGAGGAGCACATCAGAGAGCTGTACGGGCATGTGCGCCGCCACGTGGAGGGCGGCGGCTCCAGTGTGCCCAGTGCTGGTGGCGGCCCTGGCAGTGCTCCCGCTGCCGTCACTGCCACCACTCCTCAACAGCAGCAGCAGTGAACATCTGGCAGGCACATCTTTTTATCATTACATCTTTCGCCGCCACTTTAATGTACAGCATTTTTATTTTTTTTTGTTTCTCTGCTTGGGCTCCCCAAGTCATTTTGTAGAATTTTTAAAATAAAGCAAAAATTCATTTTATTTNCAGTGCTGGTGGCGGCCCTGGCAGTGCTCCCGCTGCCGTCACTGCCACCAATCCTCAACAGCAGCAGCAGTGAACATCTGGCAGGCACATCTTTTTATCATTACATCTTTCGCCGCCACTTTAATATACAGCATTTTTATTTTTTGTTTCTCTGCTTGGACTCCACAAGTCATTTTGTAGAATTTTTAAAATAAATCAAAAATTCATTTTATTGTGACGGGGAACTCCTCCGGAACAGGTGATCAAGTTGACATTATTTATAAGATGAGAAAAATAATTCCAAAAATGTGTAAGGAGTGGTGGTGGTGGTGGTGGGTGGTCGTGCTACAGCGCACGACAAAAAAAGTTGTGGGGAAAGTGGTGGTAATATAAAAGATGAAGAGGAGGAAGAGGAGAAAACTAATAACTACGACTACAACTACTACTGGCAGCAAAGAGGACACTAAACACAATCACAAAGTAGAAAATCACTAACAAACTAACAGTGTGTGCGCCACCAGTTCCGCAACCGCAAAAACAGGCAATGGTTCGTGCAGTGTGATAGGAGAGTGGTGGGTGAACGGGTGAACTGGTGGGCGGACGAAACAAAATCAAAGTAAAAAGAAAAAATTAAGTGCAGATAAGAAGGTGCTGAAGGCGTTAAAAGGTGAGGTAAAGGCGGCAGAAGAGTTTGCCAGGCAAAGAATTTGGGCATGAAAAAGGGCACGCCCCTCATTTGACTGGAGNAGGTGCTGAAGGCGTTAAAAGGTGAGGTAAAGGCGGCAGAAGAGTTTGCCTGAGGCAAAGAATTTGGGCATGAAAAAGGGCACGCCCCTCATTTGACTGGAGTTCCTCCTCATCTCTGGTGTCATCTCCTTCTCAATCATAGTACAGACACTGAGAGGAGAGCCGGCCATTTCCGCCTGTAAGATGGTGATGGTGGTTGCTGTTTGAGGTGGCGGAGGCAGAGGCGGCCGCAGCAACCGCCGCCGCCGCCTCCAGGCCGGCGTCCAGTGCGCTGATTAGCTTCTTGTTGTTGGCCGTGCTCGCGTAGTTCTTCGTCTTTGAGTGCGTGAAGATGTGCGACTTGAGGTTGGTCGACTGGGCAAACTTCTTCTGGCAGCCGTCAAAAGGACAGACGTAGGGGCGATCGCCTGGAGGAGGAGGAGAAGAAAGACAAACAGATGATCAGTATAAACACTTGAATACCTAATCCAATGAGCTTACCAGTGTGGATGCGAACATGAGTGCGCAGGTTAAAGTC
>NW_016194410.1:0-3161 GCF_001687245.7 Rhagoletis zephyria | reverse complement strand
TTTCCGCAGGGTCCGGGTTCGAGCGCAGTTTCCGACCAACATAAAAAAAAATAAGACATAAAAAAGTTTATTCCAATAGTGTATGCTCCTCGGCAGGCAATGGCAAACCTTCGAGTGTTTTCTGCCATCAAAAACAATTTTTCTTAAAAATACATTCATCGAGTGTTTCTTGCCATCAAAAACAATTTTTGATAAAAATACATTCATCGTTCGGAGTCAGCTTAAATCGGTAGGTCGCGCCCCTTTGTGTGACATCAAGTTGAACGCCACAAATTGAAGGAGAAGCTCGGCCAAACACTACCTTGTTGTGCAAGCGCCAATATATTACTAGCTCCGTCTGTTTACGTACCAGTTTATGTTAGTTCGTAACAATTGTTACAACATATCATCTTTTGGCGTCTGCGTACGCAAAAATTTGCAAAAAACATGCAAAGCAGGGGACATGAGGAGCGAGCGAAAATGGAAGTTGATTGAGTTTTACTCGTAATCATTTTCCAGTAATAAACACAGCTGTTTATATTTTGCTCCTTGAATTTTACGCAAGCAAAGGAATGCATTTTTGGAATTGCAAAATTAGGCGCGACTGCTAACACCGGCCGCCTGAATGCATGCTATGCACCGCTGCATGTGCGAGAATTTCCTTTGTGTAATTTATGAAATTGTTTCACATGCACTTCTCAACTGTCATGTAATAAAACTCTCTTAAGTTATAATTTGATGGTACCTGAAAATATGCTCGGCCAAGGCTTCCGGAGCTTTTGCGTACTCTTCATAGCTTGGCCACAGTGCATACTCACTATGTTTTGATCCAATAAATATTTTTTTATGAATACATGCAAACATACTGGTCTCCCTTCTTAGTGATTTAGTCAATGTCAAAATTGAACGATTTGATAAAAGAATTTTAAATTGAGTGCTGGCTTTCTCTCAGAAATTGGGTTACTGGCAATTTATTGGTTTTTTTTTTTTTGCTGGGGAGTGCGCAGACAAAGTTATTACGGTCTAAACGCGTTTCTTTCGAGCCACTTTTCCTGCTGGCCTGTTTTCTTAGTAGCATACTCATCAACTTAGTACAAATGTGTTTACATCTATTTGTATGTATGTAGTACATACATATGTGTGTGTGCTCTTTATTTATATTACTACACAGACGACAAACAAGTTCGCTTCCGCCCTATAAAAGCTTACAAAACTCTTCTTACGTTTGATGCCAGTTAGTTGCAGATGATTGAATGAAAAGTGTTGAATGAGGTTAATGCGTGGGCGCTTCGAGCGCTTTTTTTGCTCGAATGCCTTTAATACACGTTTGCTTGTTATACTCATTTTTTTTTATTTGTTTTACTATCATATTTTAGGCTCTGTTTCGTTACGCATGTCCTAGTCAATCAATTTAAAATGAGGGTATCCTTAAGTGCAAGCGCAATAATAATCATCTGCTGAATGCTATGGATTATAGTAGATATTTCTTTAAAAATATAAAATACGCATATATTTAATTGTACTTATTCACATACATACTAGTTCTAATTTTTACTTCAGCATCTGTTATTCTTTACTTTTTACAGAAATACCTAAAGATCTTCTCCGAAAAACGTGACACTTTAGCATGCAAAAAAGCACACGTTTTCATCTAGCGTCGAAGTAAAAAACTAAACAAATTACGATTATTTGGTAAAATACGAAGAAAATGCAAAAATTCGCCAAAATGCCTGCAAAGATATTGAAGCCTGCTAAACTTAAGCAAAAGTGCTTAGCACGTAAGCCACTTAACTTGCTTGAAAGAAGCATTCAAGGCGATGTTTCAACGAATTGCTTTAGTAGCCGAAGTACATATTCGGGAAGTGAAATTTGGCTGAGATGGTGTCTGCTGCTGGCGATGTTAGTGTTAGTGCCAGGTAAGTGCTAATGGATACCTAATAAAATATTAAACTTAAAATTAAACTTTTTATCGCCTCCTTTGGAATATTATGTATTAACTCTAGCTTAGAAAATAATCTCTCGCTTCATTTAATTAGGGCTATATTTGATACTTCTTTGTTGACAAGGGCTGCAGTTATGTATAATCCTTCAATTCGGTATTTCAAAACTTCTAAATTCGCTTTTTTAGAATTTCTGTTGCTAATAGAAAACATATGGTTTATTATGCTCTAAAAAAAATGTATGCGAAAGACAAGAAATTTTGGTCAGTATCTTAGGCTCGCCCAAGAACTCGTCTCTGCAGCAAGAGCAGAGGATAAGACATTCTACTTCAGCTGCAAATTTTATACCATTTTTGTGTGTGTGGCATTCTGCACAAAATTTAATTTGGATGCGTCCAATATATGTAATACTTTTTTATTGCTAGTACAATATGATCGCAATGAGTTTTCAATTCGAAATCAAAGAAAGGCAAACCTATGAAAATTTTTTCGACTGCAGAAGTGTACATTTATATTTGTAAATTACTACATATAATGAAGTGACATATCATAACAGGGGCAGTTCAGGGAATTCAACAAACAAACACAAATTTGACGGTCTCATGTTTCCTTCAAGCCGCAATGCATATCGATCTCTAGCCGCGAAAATAAAGTAAGCGAACTTTTTTCAAAATTTGATCTGATGCATAAATGCTCTTAGAGCCCCGGCATCAAAAAGTAATTAAAAAAAAATATATATATACATTATTTAAGCGGCTCTCCGTTCTTTGGAAATCAGAAAAATTGGAAAATAGAAGATCTTTTCCTAACCAAGACAAAACTTATTTACACATAAAGCGGTGTGGTATTTTATATGTTGGCCGAGTCCAATAAAGCACGCTATTCGATTCCCTTCTATGCTAATTGTCGCCAATTGGAAATGCCCACTGATGCCAAGTCCTTCCTTTTATTTTTTGTTAACTTTTTATACGAATGGTTTTTCAATAAGTATTTGCTAAACCGCTCCTGAATTTTTAAAAGTAAAATTGTAATTTTGAGTACAATCTCTTATCGGATCTCTCTTTCTTTTTTCAATATGTCTGCACTCTGATATAGGGGAATGCACTTCGAATGTACTAGCAATATAGAAGTAATATATATATGATGGCGATAGGTACTAACCTTATCGATATATGAACGCACCCATGGGGCAATCATCATTTTTATACCCGAGCGCACTTGTGCACAAGGGTATTATAACTT
>NW_016194409.1:0-3162 GCF_001687245.7 Rhagoletis zephyria | reverse complement strand
TGTAAAATGCCGTTAACCCGCATACGCCCATCCGCTAGCTGCTTAACAAACACAGTAGGAAATAAGTTATCAGCTATTGTGCGTATGCGATATCCATGTAAATTTTTCATGCGATTTGGAAATACTTCCAAACTGTTTTTACCAAACTCATTGTACTCCAGTCTAAAGTTGGGGAAGATGGTGTAACTGTAGTACGCTCTGCTCTCCGTAAAATTTTCGAAAATCGCAATAACACTCAGCATTTTTTTTGCTTCGCAAGAACGAAATAACTTTAATAAGAATAGTCGTCTAACACTTTTAACCGACTCTGAGCTAGCGCAGATTAAAACAATGCGCTTCTGTCGCATTTCATTGAGACTCTCGGCAATTGACTGCAGATCCACCTCTGTATTCTCAATCTGTGCAATGCTGAGTGTGTTACTATTAAACATATTAGCAATTTTATAAGTCGCGTTGGTGTTATGAAGTAAAATTGGCTTGTTAAAATCATCAACAATGATTTGAAGTAGGGTCTTTAGAACGCCATCTTTTCTGATATCTCCGTAAAAAAAGCTACTTTCAAATTTTTCTTCATTGTGTATTTTCATAAGAAAATCTTTGTAGTATTTTACTTGGCTGTGTGCAGTATCTATGCTGGAAAGTCCTGCTTGTATAGCTTTTGGCCAAAGTTGTGCAACAGAAATAACTAAAATCACTTTTAGCCAAACCGCCATTTCAGACTGCTTAGGTAGTTCTGTTATTGCGAGCAAACACTTTATTACTAAAATGCAGCTGCCGACTTTGTGCACTACATGTATGTCGTTCAGGTCGAGGTGCTTTTAATGCGAGTAAGTATAATTTACTTGCAAATTTGAATTAAATCCATTTACCTAATATCAGCAATTATGAATTGCTATAATGCACCTCAATGTTGCCACAATTAAATATGGATCATTCACCCACCGATTGTTCAAAATCGATGCAATGGAAGATTTAAATTTGAAAAGGGTGTCCTAAAATGGACTGTGCCTCCTCAATCTATAATGGAGTCTATGAGTGTAAAGTTATGGCATTCTTGCATGCAAGGTGTTTTTACATTTTCTTTAAAAGTGAATGTGTTAAATTGGAATGTTATAAATTTAAGATGTACTACTTAAAGACTTAAATTAATGCCACGTCGAAATCTGTTTCATCTTGATTCTCTAAGTTCTACGTTCCGTTAAGATAAGTTAAGTTGCCATAATCAGGCTTTTAGTCTTTGTTTAGGCGTCACTCCTAACACTGGGTNAAATTAATGCCACGTCGAAATCTGTTTCATCTTGATTCTCTAAGTTCTACGTTCCGTTAAGATAAGTTAAGTTGCCATAATCAGGCTTTTAGTCTTTGTTTAGGCGTCACTCCTAACACTGGGTGCCTAAATGCATGCTATGTACTGCTGCATGTGCAAAAATTTCCTTTATGCAATTTATGAAATTTTTGCACATGCAATTCTCAACTGCCATGTAATTGAACTTTCTTAAGTTTTAGATTAGATTAGATGGCACTTCAAAGTATGCTACATGATCCAACTAAACAGATCACCCAGCACGGCAACCGTGTATTTGTAATGACATTTGAGAAAAAAATAAATAATTGATGACGTCATTTTTTAATCGGTTGTTTCATTCACACACATGGTCTCGTTCCTTTTCGTTCACATGGCGGCTGTTCACAATGACGTCATTGCAAAAAAATACTTTTTTCTAGCACGCCGTCCTGGGTGATCTTATTAATTCGTTCATGGTATGCTCGGTCTAGTCTGATGCATTCTCCAGACATGCGGGCTCTCAGGTGGTAAACGAAATTTACCATTGGCCACAGTGGCTACCCACCTTTTTTGAACCAATAAATTTTTGTTTCGATATAAATACATACATGCAAAAACACTGGTCTCACTGAGTTTGTACTATGTACAAAACTATATATAAATAAACTGAAATTGAAATTGAAAATTGATTTTTATTTGGCGTTATTGACCAAAATTTGACGCGGATAATGCTTTACTTGTCTCTAAGTGTGTTTGATCAATGGATGAATGGAGACTGAGGTGCAGTGTTGCCAGGTCTTCGGCATGAGAAAACGTCGCTCTTGGTCTGAAAAAACGTCATTTCCTACCCAAATACGTCTTTTTCAAATGTATGCACACAGAATTGTTCTTATTAAACTTTTATTGTATACAAAGGTACATCCTTACTAATATTATATTATATGTAAATCTGAAAGTGAGTTTGTTTGTTTGCTATGCTTTCACGCTTTAACTACTCAACCGGTCATCATGAAATTTTGTACACTGGTGTTTTTTACCCCAACTTAAAATATAGGATAGATTTAATCTCGATTAGACGAGGGGCATGGCACCTCCTATACAAACGGAATATTTCATACTGCATTTCTCGGGAAATATTTTTGATAGATTACTGGAACTTGGTATGGAGATATATAAAATCATTATCTACTCCTGGATGAGAGCTGCCACCTTATAAAAAAAATCAAATTCAACTGTAATTTATGGAGTTATTTATTTGAAAATTATATTAAAAATGGATGCTAAGAGGCTTAAAAATTCTGTCGTTTGAATATATCGTTTAAAGGGTTGCCACCTGTTTGCAAAGTCTAATTTAAGTTAATTATACGAAAGCTATCTGAAGAGTTAAAACAAGGCTGTCAAACGAAATATTGTTAAGAAACCTTTAGTGTTAAAGTTTTGAATAATATTGAAGTTTTTCACAAGGGTTGCCACCTTTTTAAAAATTCAATAAAATTAGTTTAAAGGAAATCGGAATCGTCCCGCTCAAAATTATTTATTTTTTTATTGGAACTTTTTGGTCCAACATTTTCACCAACAGTTCACGTTTACGATTTCCATTGGCACGATCATCGGCTAAGATTATGGTTTGGTGGTCGTTTTCCGCCTTAACTAACCTAACGAAAGCGTTATGTCCGTGATGGAGTTCTTGAAATTATCTAATTGAAAGTATCTAATTTTTCATAGAACGGTTAATATCACACCGAAATATATTTGAAGAACATTTCCTCTTCACTCCCTGGCGGCAACAATAATCCGGTTCTATAGTGAATCTGTCCAAGAAACTTTGTAGTATAGTTGGTGGCAATTTTAAAATGGATGCGTATAACTGTTTTACA
>NW_016194408.1:0-3162 GCF_001687245.7 Rhagoletis zephyria | reverse complement strand
AATTTAAAAATTCTTAGTTTAGGTTAAAAGGACTGAAGAGCATAATAAAAGCGCTGAGATAACACATGGTATGTGTACTAATCTCCTTCGATGCTATGAGTCTGTGAGATATCTGCAAGTATTGCAAGGTTTGCCGAGACTGCGTAATCTTCTTCTACAATCCTGCTGTTTGTTCCACAGGATGAAAGAGTATTCCCGTTTAAACGGGGTCATTGATATTCCTACCGCGTTCTTTATAATTCGTTATACTTCTTCTTGATATACCGATGACCCGTTCATGTAAATACCTAGGATATCTGTGGCGCTTCTTTATATGCATACTTAACCTTAGAAAGGCAACAGGGGTGACCAGTCATCCCACCACTTGATACAAGCTTTACTAACTTTTTTTTACACTTGCTCTCCTTTGCTCTCATTCCGTTTATTTAGTAATTACAGTGAGATTTATTAGTCGCACACATCAATAAGTCGCGCTAAGTTTTACTTTTTGTTGTATTGACACTACTGGGGTTATTAGTCACCCCAGTTGCAATTTACTTATCTTCTTTCTTCTTTGTGATACTTAAAAAAATCCCGNGACATTTTATTCTAAATATGTTTAATCTTCTCAGTTTAACATTGTTTTATTTCAAATCAAAAGCCGTGGGGTGATGCATCACCCCTGTTGCTGTTTACGTAGACAATAAAAGTGTTGCCTTCCTAAGGTTAAAGCATGGGGCTTTATTAAGTCACCTGAAATGTAAACTTGTAGAGGGGTATTTAAATAACTTGATTCCAGCGCCATATACGTTTTGGGTTCTTTTTATTTTGCAGAAGCGCTCCTTAAAAAAAAACAATACCGTTAAACCCGGTCGCACGATAACAATGGATTCTCTAAATATCTCGACTCTAGCACCATCTGTCGGCAGAATTTTTTGCAAAAGTATATGTATAATATGATAGAGAGCATCCGAGATCGTTCGGGGTAAACAAATAAAAATATAAAACAGTAAAAAAGATTTTTAGTTTACCATAAATTAAAGGGGACAAATTATTTTTCTTATTTAATTTAAGGCCTCCTTACGAACAATATTTTTAATTTTTTGTTGCGGCGTAGAAGCATAAATACTATTCGGACATCTGACTCGTGGGCATTCGACATTATTTGTCACATGCCAAAGCAAAGTCTCAGAGAATACGGAAGACTTTTAAATTAAAATGGAAGGTCTGTGGGAATAAAGAGGACTCCTTACAGAAACACATCTTCTATTTTGTCGCATCCAGTAATAATTCTTCTTGCAATTATATTGGTGATCATTTTCTTTGCCAAAAATCATTAAAACATCATTATTAAGGTTAGGTGGATGAAGATACCGAAAGAAGAATGAAATGCGCTTTAATTTTTAAATTCATATTCTCTGAACGTGGGCGGCATGCGTGGTGCTACGAGTTCTTTCAAAATTTTCATTCCTTTTTAATTTACAAAAGGACATTCCGTTTAGCTGTCTGTTCGTCATGGGTCCAAGGCTATGTTTCTCTGAATCTACTACATCTATTGGAGGTGCCACGGCCCCTTGTCAGATCTCATTTTCCTATACCCTATGTTATGTTCGAGGTTATTGTCTAGATGGCATCTTTGTAGGAAAAGTTTTGTTAAAAATAAATAGCGATGCATCGAAATTCTTTGTCATATTCTTCACAAATATTTATTATTTTATAGATGCAGGGATTTTACCAAATTGAACGCTACACTCGTTATTATTTACCAAGGGGTACTTAGTAATTATATGATGACAACTGTACGATTTACAACAAAAAGACTAATAAAAAAATTATCTAAAACACTTGCTTGCTTCTTAAAAAGTACACTTTTACGCATTAGGCGTAAACGAAAGTATACCACACTACTATGTCTTTAACATTTGCTCGAGTTCGAAGCTTCCATACTCGTAAAGTTTTTTCCATGGTTATATAGCATTCCGAATTTCAGCAACCGCACAATTTCGCTAAACTCACTCTGGAAAAACGGATGGTATATCGGAAATAAAACTATTTTCGGAGTTTCCCTAAATCTGTAAAAAGTCTTGAAAACTTCGAAAAACTCAAAACTTTTATTGAGAGGTAAATATTTAATAGAAATGAAAAAACCTGTCTGGTTAGATAAAAAAAATCCGGTTTATAATCATGATTTCAAAAAAAAAAAAATGGAAACCAGTTTGGGAAAAACGAGTCAATCAGCCTAGTACTTTGCGGGTATTTAGCCCAGTGTTGCCAAGTTTTGAATTTGAAAAAGCACTAAAATCCAAGAAATATCGCGTTTTTTTCTCGAAAAAGGCTCCAAATTTTTATTGGAGTATTTAATGGACTTTGTATGCATGAAAAATTGTATTGTAAGGATGCCGATTCAAATTAATAAAAATCAATTTATTCTGTTTTTTATAAATTCAAATATGTTCGTTCAAGCGACGTTAAGATTCTTGCTCTTATTCTCTAATTTGCAGCTGTATCCAGCGTTGCCGTCACGCTTAGATAAAGCAAAATTTATTAATTTTTCCTAACTATTTAAATGTTATAATTTGCTTCGTTTTGCTTAATTTTTTCTACAATTCCTATCAAACGAAAGAAACAACCTGAAATGAAGTTTCATGAACTATGTGGAAGTTTAAGGGCCGGTTGCTCAAAGCCTGGTTGACACTAATCTCCGGTTAAACATCGTTATCGCCGTTATGGACGCCGTGTTATATGCATGGAGCCGAAGCCGTCGATGACGATGTTAACCGAAGATTTGTGTCAACCAGGCGTTGAGAAACCGGCCCTAAATCTACACTGCAGACTCTTATTTACGATCTTGTGAACCAAAGGAACGTAAAGAACTTTTCTTTCCGAACGCTTGATTTTTCTATTTAATGTATCTTATTTGAGCGTATTATCTACTGGCGCACAGTGGGAAAAATATTTTTATGTCAAAAGAGTTGTCTAAATACTGATCAAATCCCACCCGATTTTCATTATTCTCTTTATGCTGCTTTTTTGAATAGTCGTAAAAAATATAACAAATTTAGCCACAACTAAAGATCTGAACAGAGATTTCTGTCCCAGCAATGGCGACTTACCGAATGTAATTTTTACATGATCTCTCTCGCTTATGATTGTCATTGTCAAATGATTTTGTTTCGATTTTTG
>NW_016194407.1:0-3162 GCF_001687245.7 Rhagoletis zephyria | reverse complement strand
TCACCAGGCCTCGTTTGAGCATGAAAATAAGCAGAACTGAGGTGAACACTTTGCTGCACAGCTCAAAGTCGAGAATGTACTCGCGCACCATCTCATTGTACCAGAGGACGTGTCGGTGGACAGCAAGGTACTGGGCGTGAAAACGACTGAAAAATACTCGGGTATCCCCGATTTTGCAACTTTTTGCAGTTTCCAGTCGATCTAAAATCTTCAGANTGCTTCCAGTCGATCTAAAATTTTTAACGCAGTTCCAAACTTTGTCTTCAGTATCTTGACGATGAAGAAGAGTCCGGTGAGCAGAGTGAAGATTAGGTGCAGAATTTGACAAAGAATAAGATTGGCGGCGGCGGACAGGCCAAAACCGAGGGCCAACTGAACAGTGGTAATCCTTTCAGTACTTTTGTACATCTCGACTGACGTTATAAAAAGTCGTGAAATGAGCAAAAACGTTCCCAAAGTAACTCCTTTACAGCACACTCTGGCTAGAAAGGAGTACCGAGCAAAGTACTCAGTCAGCATTTTGATTTCCGTTTTTGAAAGTTGGCTATCTAGCTTGGCTCGAAACTCGTAAATGAGCTCCAGTTTGGTGTTTTGGTACTTTTGCTGGTGGTAAAGCGAGTACAGGGAGGCGTCCTCGCTCAGCAGAAAAGTGCCCGCATATGTAAAGGCAAAGATTTCCACTTCCGGCCAGGCAACGTCAAAGGCTCTGCTGAAAATGAGCGCAAAACCAGTTAGAAGATTTGCTGGTGAAAGAGGTGATAGGGCGACCACGAGAAAAAGAAGCAGTATGACGGTCCAGTTGAAAGTCGCCATTAAAATAAGTCGTTTTAGTGAACTCCACTTTAGTGGAATGCTTCGGTTTTTGTACTCCACCTCGGTGAAGCTCATTCTGTGTAGAAGGCGTTGCAGGTGATGAAGGTGAAGGTCAAAGATGGCGGCAATGGAGGTGAAGGAGTAGGGATGGAATCGAAACAAATCACTAATTTTTCTAAACGTTTTTATGCTGAAAAAAAGTTTAGCTTTAGTGTATGAAAAGGAGTTTGAGTAAAGATGCATTTTGTTTGAAAAAAACGCTTTTTTCTGATAAAAACTTTTAAAAAAGTTTTTGTACAATGGAACTCAAATTTTTTCCAGTTACAATAAATATATTGAAGTAACTTTTACAATGTTTTTACTTTACTTTGAAAGGGTATTGCAAAACACTTGTGTTTACTAAAACATGGGATCTTTGAACCAGGTTATGAAACAACCAAATTTTTTTTTGACAATTTACTATTCATTTGCTGTACTATTGTACTCAAAACTGTTTTAAAAATTTATTGTTTTGCACTACTTTTTGTTTGCATTTACAATTTAAATTTTTTATAAGTTTAAATGCTGTTTAACAAAAAAACAACTGACACACCGCAAGTCACTAACTTTTGTTACTACCACCGTCACAACCACTTTCGTCTTTGATAATGAGCATAAAGAGCGTCGTCAGGTAGTAGAGTGTCTTACAAAAAAGAGTTTAAAAATCTAAACTTTATAATTAAAAATCTTTAAGCACTCACCATCACCAAAACATTCGAGTCAATCAGCCAGGCATTGACAAAGCGAAAGCCGTCTTTGCGTTTTCGGTTCAGCAAAAAGCAGTTTGCCTAAAAACACCAAATAAATCAACCACCTCAACCCCACAAAATAGGCTTACCGTCAAAAAGACCTTTCCCCGCAGCTGTCGTGCCTCTTTTGCCATCACAAAGTACAGCAAAAAGACTTCGTGGCGCTCCACAATTGTCCCGTACTGACGCACCACCGCCGCCGATTGGGCAATGACAAAGAAGAGCACAAAACCGTCGTCGAAGAAGAAGATGCTGAAGAAGGCCTTCTTCTCCCAGCTGGAGATGATGAAGAAGAAGGAGTAGGCGAAGTAGGCGACGAGGATGATGTAGCCGAGGAAGAAAATGCTGGCAACGGGCGACCAGAAACGATTCAGGGCGGCCAGCTCCGCCGCCAATCGGTTTATCTGACCGGTGAGGGCGGTAACTAAACGCCACCGACTCGATAGCAAAGCTAGATGGTCAATATTTGGCTTTGGGGCTAATTTTTCCGAAGTTTTAGAGTTATGGGGTTCTGCAAAATCATTCACTGAAGACACTGTGTTGGTCAGCGAGTCGAGCTGCTCCATCTGTTGCAGCAGGTAGCTTTGCTTGATCACCAGGTAACGGTTAGTGGTGACGAAGAAGAAGATTAAGACGACGTCGGCTTTAAGGGAAAAATAGTCTTAAAGCTTGACTGCCAAGGAAAGCCAAATGTTACCTAAAACGGCGTAGCTGAGCATCAGCGGCAGGTAGGCAAAGTAGAAGAGGAGATCGGCCAGCGAGCGGTACAGCGACTGCCAGTAGACCTGCTGGGCAAAGTACAACTCCATGATGGCCACTACCGTCAGCATTAGATAGGACACCGAGCGACGAGCTTGAGAGCGGAAGTGGAGAAGTTTGGCGGCCAGTTTTGGTGGTAGCTCTAAAAACGGAAAAAACAAAAACAAAGAAGTTTAAGATTCAAATAAAAGGGTTAAAACAGCCGTGGCGCGAGTTTTTTGACTGGAAAAATTTGAAAATCGGTNGTAGGACACCGAGCGACGAGCTTGAGAGCGGAAGTGGAGAAGTTTGGCGGCCAGTTTTGGTGGTAGCTCTAAAAACGGAAAAAACAAAAACAAAGAAGTTTAAGATTCAGATAAAAGGGTTAAAACAGTCGTGGCGCGAGTTTTTTGACTGGAAAAATTTGAAAATCGGTTGTCGTGAGTGGGTGAAAATAGCGACTTTTTGTGGTCGCCAAAACAACAAAATCAACTTTTGAACAACTTCGACTCTGAAGATCTTTTATCATCATCACCATCAACAACCGCTTACCTTCTCCGCCGACGTCCACCAGCCTGACCACTTCTCCACTGGCACTGTCCCGCAGCGCAAAGAGACACGCCCGACCAGCGCTGACGTCCAACATCAGCGGCCGCGACCAGAGAAGGCCGTAGAGAAGAGCGGCCATCACCAGACAGACGAAGGCGATGATGTCCGCCTGGCTCCAGAAGGTCCGCGGGAAGATGCGGTGCGTGAAGAGCTCCGGTATGTTGGCCACCCTTTCTACTTCTCTTGTTCTATTTGTAAGCGATGAGAGGATGAC
>NW_016194406.1:0-3162 GCF_001687245.7 Rhagoletis zephyria | reverse complement strand
ACTTTCGAAATTCGTAACAATGGCATGCCTAAAAATGAACGAGTAAGCTCTTTTGCGTAATATTGTACGAAAACAATACTGCGTCGGAGGCGAGATAAAAGATGTAAATCGATGTGTGTTTGTAGGAAATATAAGTGGTGTTCATTTAAACAGATAAATTTTCCCTTCGCATATACGTATATATTTATCCACTGCTTTATATAAACGAGTAAAACAGAAACTTTGTTGCCNTCAAAATATGTAAAATCAAACAATTTTACTATAAATAAGCACTTCATGAGTGTTTTTTAATTCCTTTCCACTTTGTTTTCCTTCATTCAGCTATCTTCGAAAAACAACTGATAGCTGGCAATGCTGCACATGTTTCCGCAAGGGTTGCAGCATATGGATTTTTCGTTTTTCGTAGCGTTTTCGTTCTCGTATGCTCCCAAAAGTTTCTTTACCAAAAAGTAAAAAAGTATACTTATTTCGTTAAATTTAATTGCAATATGATGCGTAATGAGTCGTTATCTACATATACGTCTCCAATACATATGTATGTATTTCAAATGTTTTGGTTCAAACGAGGTTTGAATGCTGGGTACAAATATTGTTTGTCCTTTACGTCGAATGTCAAATGCTGATTAAAATCTTTAAATAATTTAACAGCTCTCTATGTTGGGTCTTTTGACTTTATCATTTTCGTCTAATCAATTTGTGTGTGTTTGACGATCTCGCGTTAAATGCGACAATACCTGCCAAAAATATGAATTACCTGTTTGCGTAGGAGATTTTCAAGTGATTAATCTATATTTTCGTCACGAGACCCTTTATGAAATACTGAACAGTTTTTTTTCACGTTGTATGCAGTTGTAACATGGGCCAGCGCGCCAACTTTATCCTAGCCATTCATTTCTGGAAGCTTTGTTGAAATTATTCGCCAGAGTTTTAGTGCTTGCCTTTTGGGATAAACTTCGAACGCTTTATTACTTGAATTTAGTTCGTTAGAAAGGAAGCGGTATTTTTGTTTATAGTCCCAAAATGTGATAACTCAGAAACCAGTGGTCGATTTTATCAATTTCTTTGGTACTAAGGTTATATGCCTAACGCGGAACCACTCTACAAAATTTCAAGCTTGTTTTCGTTCCCAACCTAACATTTTTTCTTGCGAAAAATTCTGGTTTTCAAAAATCGGTCCGATACGGCCACTCTTATGTACATATTTATATATCTATGTATGTGCAAATATTTTGAATAATTTGAAGGGGGAAAATTAAAGATCTATCTATGTACAAGAAATCACACCGATTGACGTCCTTGGACTCGACAACCCTTTCGATGCCATATACCAGACCATAGAAAGCCGAATCTGCTGATTTATTTTAACTGTTTCTAACATTCTTAATGATCGAACTTATAAAACTACAGTATGCGCTATTTATTTGCAAACTGTGCTAAAATGAAATTCATACATAAAAAATAATCTCTATTTTAGGTGCTCAAGGAATGTTTGTAGTATAAACTCTGTGCCTTATTAGCAACGTTTACCTTTAGTTAACCATCAATCAATGAAATGAGATTGTTTTATTTTTCCAGAGTTTATCATAACTTTTAAAAATACGATGCTAATAATCGCAATAACAATTAATTTAAGTACGCAAATAATTGTGGGAATACTTGAGTTATTTGGCATTAAATTCCATTTTATCCCCGAAAATTTATTTATTTATTCACTTCTATTAATTATTTGAAAATTCCGATCTTTATTCGAATTTAATTCTCTTAAAATTTCACTAAAATCAATAAAGAAAAATATATATGTATGTATCCGTAGCGCATTGAAAGAATTTTGAGCGGATATTAAGCTAAAAAATCTTTGTACAATATAAATATTTATTCTTCACCTTTTGGAGCGCCCAAGAGGTACACAAGATTTGCACAAGCAGAGAATATTTATGTAAATAACAACAAAATAGCACACATAAAAAGTAAAATAAAAATAAAAAAAAACACACCAAATTTGTATGAACAATCAAAATGTTGGGAAAACGTACAAAGGAAAGCGAAAACGTTTTTTAAGCAATCGAACTCAAGTGAAATGAACTCAAATGGACGCTTAAAGTGAGCAACAGATGCATGGCGCGGTGGAGGTGGAATAATTGCCGGTTAGCGCCCAAGCGACACAGAAAATTAATGCACAAAAACCAGAAATACATATATACAAATGAGAACTATACACGAAACATTAGGGTAATCGCGCGTTTTCAAACTATAAGTTTTTAAGCAAAAAACTGTTTATTTTCAACCTGAAGGCAGCTGTTAAGCTTAACCATATTATTTATGACGTGAAAATATGTGCAGACATCAGGCTCTTAAAAATTAATTTTTCTTTTAAATTTTTGCATTTTTGTAAAATATTTTCCAGAATGTCACTTTTTTTAAAAGTAAGCTAAAGGAATAAATAAGTGTAGAAACTGTTAGAAAAAAGTGTACTAACCGATATGCATTGTTTAATCGTTTTTTCGGAAACTACTTCCCATATATTCCATTTGAACACTTTTGGAGAAATAAGCAATTTAAATAAAAAATCATTTTTCACCTAAAAATGGCATTCTGGAAATATTTCGCATTTTTTTTTTTTCTACGAGTCTTATTGGACGAAAATATAAAAACAAGGAAATCATTGAAACTCCTGAAGCAATAAACAGACATTGGTAAATATCTAATTTTTAGTGTTTTTTTGCATAAAAAACTGGATGACATTCAGGAAATATTTAGCCGTTATTTCTTATGTCATTTGATCAACAACTTCTTGCATTTCTTAACCGCAATGCACTTGGGCAAGCAAAACAACTTATGTTAATATCACTGCAAAATTAAAAAATTTGTCATGCTTATGCCGATAAATTTTTTCAGGCTTTTCATTCTTTCTTTGTTTAAACTTTTTTCATGTGGATTATCGAAAAACTTGAGCGAGGACAAATATTTTTATATAGAGTAGGTAAAATATATTAAAGAAAAAGCGTTCGCAAAAGAAAACAAAACGGTTCACAATAACAAAAAACAGCTTTGTTGGTGGCTCATAAAAAAAATTTAAAAAGAGCAGAAAAAAATAGCCCAAAGTAAATTTACTTGCCATTAAAATGGTGCCTCAATTATTTCCGTGGCTGTACTCTGTGAGGC
>NW_016194405.1:0-3162 GCF_001687245.7 Rhagoletis zephyria | reverse complement strand
TATTAGAGACATGAAAAACTAAAAAGTTCGAGTGACGGTTGCCTTAAGTGTGTGCAAATGATGGTAATCTTTAAATTAATGCCTTTTGAAAATGGCGCGTTTTTAAATGTTACGTATTGATGGCATCAACGCTTTTAACATCACTATTTTTACGCACAATTTTAGTGCATTATATACATTAGCTACTGCTTGTTAATCAAATGATATTTTTGAGTTTGTTTATTTTTCAGCAAACACACTCTTTTGTTATGTTCAACAGACTTGTAACATCTCAACAAGCAGCACAATTAGTAGTAGTCTTTTTACTACTAACTGTAGTAGTGCAATAATAAAGTGTAAGTGCTACTAATCAGCATTCTCTTAACTTTTTTCTTAACTCTGCTTTTGTGGCATATTGTGTTCTCCTTTTCAAGCGGCCTTGAAATGTTGCAAAGCACACTACTGTGACTCCAAGTTTACATGCAATTCTTAGCACACTAGTTTTTTAACCAGCACCTAGCTGCATCACTGCAGNCATATTGTGTTCTCCTTTTCAAGCGGCCTTGAAATGTTGCAAAGCACACTACTGTGACTCCAAGTTTACATGCAATTCTCAGCACACTAGTTTTTTTAACCAGCACCTAGCTGCATCACTGCAGCTCTTCTTTATAATTTGATTCTGCTGTTTTCTTCTTTTCTCTTTAGCACTTGTGTCAAAGGTGTGCGTGGTGTGTGAATATGCCCATCATATC
Source organism: Rhagoletis zephyria (assembly GCF_001687245.7). Taxonomy (NCBI): domain Eukaryota; kingdom Metazoa; phylum Arthropoda; class Insecta; order Diptera; family Tephritidae; genus Rhagoletis; species Rhagoletis zephyria. Next base: position 2,431 of record NW_016194405.1, on the reverse strand, counting down.
TGTTCAATCAGTGAGTATCCTTCGCTCACGCACTTATTAGCCGCCATCAGCTCCGTCAGTGCAGTGCATTTGCAGTGCTCATTGGACAGTTTTTCTTTGTCGCTTTCCACTCGTCCTTTTCCAGTACTGACTGCAGTGCCAACCAACTAGTGTGATTCCATCAGCGTCACCGGACAGCGAACACTGACAGCTGATTGTAGTCAGAATCGACAAACAGTCGCTGTAAACGATGGACTTCAGTGCAGCCACTGGCACAGTTTGACACTGTCAACCATTAATAGTCAACACTGGGAGACAACGTGCGCAGTCTTCTACACTGTGCCGTCTAAATGAAGTGAAAGAGAGAAAAAGACGGCAAGTTGTACTCTTCAGCTATATACTACTTCCATCGTACAATTCAACAGCTCAGAAGCACCAACAGCCACAGGAAGACTACTCTCTGCACAGCACAGAGGCGGCAACGGTAGAGTCAGACGCAAAGACGGAACCAAAACAAACGCCAGAATCGGTTGCTTTCTCTCGGTGTGCGTGAGATCTGCCTGCCTGATTGACTGACTGATGATTAGGCTGACTTTGGCCTCGTAGCCATTGGAAGAATATGTTCAATAGCTGTGACACTTCTGACTGAATCTTCAACNTGCTTTCTCTCGGTGTGCGTGAGATCTGCCTGCCTGATTGACTGACTGATGATTAGNCTCGGTGTGCGTGAGATCTGCCTGCCTGATTGACTGACTGATAGGCTGACTTTGGCCTCGTAGCCATTGGAAGAATATGTTCAATAGCTGTGACACTTCTGACTGAATCTTCAACTGTTTGTCTGACCACCAAACTGTTTGTCGCCAATCAGCAATCGTTTTTTTGCAGTGCACTTCCTTCTTCATATCTTTATGTCTCCTGCCACCGACACACTTTCACGGTCAGTTGATTTTTTATACTAAATTTGAGTCAGTGGGGAGTGGTGAATCATCAACATTAAAAAAACTAAAATTACTTTCACTGATGTTATCGATTTGTAATTTACCACTATAGTGGAAACTACCGAGTAGCTACTAGCTAGCCCCGTTTATCTTGAGCAATTTAGAATTTTTTTTGAAATTTGAGCATTTCAGTGAGCCAATCTCCAATTACGCCTCAATTATTAGTTTCTAATCTTTTCTGTGACGGCGACAAATGCCTCGTGCCATTAGCATTCTCGTGGTCACTCTTTTTCTTTCTCTGTCATAGACTGTCGTCTTCAGTTTGCCGTCTGTTTCTGTTTCAGTTTGCTGAGAATGTTGATGCTGCAATGCTCCACAACTACACACCTTGCCGCTACTTCCATTTCGGCAACACCTTCATGGACACGATATACTGCATTGGTAAACTTTACCTACACGGTAGTTTTTAGTCATTAAACTTCTCACGTTGTGGTGGTGGTCGTCGTCTATTGCGCTATCATCATCAGTCGATGGCCAGTGATGTTTTTTCCCCCACTCGCTGAGTCAGCTTGCCAGTAAGCACTGAGACACAGGAGCAATCCACTACTGTCAGTGCTAGCCATCACTTTTCACTGTTTCTTACTGCAGTCAAAAGAGAGGAAACGTGCAGCAGGAGTAGTAGCAGCAGAAATCAGCAGCATATCTACCTTTAGAAAAGAAAAAGACAGTGTAGGAAGGTAGCAGTGATAAAGTGAGTGAGTGTGTGTGTATCGGCTCATGCTGTTGTGATGCCTTTCTGCTGGACGACCACAGTAAAGAAGAATATACGCAGCGTGATTTTCTAATTGGAGGTACACACCAGTTCACTTTTGATAATGCTCTCGCTGGTCGTGATGGTGGTGGTGGTGGAGGTGGTGTAGGTAGTTGCGTCGACGAGCACATCACGAATGAGGCATCGAACCAAGACGACCACTACCAGCTACTAGCAAGTCGGCACAGCATTCAGCAGTTGGCAGTGATCAGCAGCACACAGTGCTTAGTGGTGAAAGTGTCCCTTTTATTACTACCTTTATTCACACTTTACCGCCATGTGCCAGTGTTTTGCCAATATTGCGTGAACAGCCAGTCTGATTTTTTGTTTTTTAACTGAATCAGCACACACAGCCTAAAGATTGATGTCTGCTTTTGTCATTTTTGTTTTTTGCTACAGTTTTTCTTCAATTTGACAATTGTTCTGCTTAGCACGTACAGAAAACTATTTGACATTTTATTATAGTTTAGCTAGTTTGGCAGTTTNGATTTTTTGTTTTTTAACTGAATCAGCACACACAGCCTAAAGATTGATGTCTGCTTTTGTCATTTTTGTTTTTTGCTACAGTTTTTCTTCAATTTGACAATTGTTCTGCTTAGCACGTACGGAAAACTATTTGACATTTTATTATAGTTTAGCTAGTTTGGCAGTTTAAAAAAACACAAGCCAAAGTCAAGTTCAAGTGAGTACTTCCTTTTGTTTT
>NW_016194404.1:0-3162 GCF_001687245.7 Rhagoletis zephyria | reverse complement strand
TCGACCGCTTTTAATCGCTAACATTCTGGTCCTTCGAGCCGGATCTCGAGACAGGAGTTTGATGTATTTTGGAATGAATTTCCGTCAGCCGTTCTCAAAACTGGTTTGAAGACAAGTCGATTTCGGTGAAGGGTCAACTTCAGTGTCAAAACGCGAAATAACACTAAAGACACTGACACCAGTTTGTCTCCAAAAAAGTTATGACAAGTATTGTCTTGAGAGGCTTCTAGGCACCCTGAATAACGTAACGCAAGTGAAGCCCGGGGCCACGGCTTTATTGGGTAGTCCGATCCAAGATCATAATCGAAACGAGATTCTTCAACTTATCGCTCATTTGCGTGATGGCCGGCAATTTAAATTGCAGGCTGCGCAAGGAAAGGATATTTCGCCCACCGTCGGAATTTTCAGCCTGCATGACTAAACATCTGATATCAGACTGCTGTTGATCGACTGGCCTTGAAACATATAACTCTGCCTGTGATAGAACAGAACCAAGTAACTTTTTTTTTGGTAAAGTGGAGAAAACTAAGGTTTTGTGTTTCCATGTATTTTTGGCTACCTCATTGCAAGACTGCTGATGTTCATGCAGAAATTGAACCCTTAAAATGTGTACCCCAGAACTATAAAAAAAATGTATAAAAATTTATTTACTTTGCTTGTAGTTAAGTGGTGCCTATTTTTGGGCTTCGTTTTCTGCTTAAGCATCCGACTCTACTTTCTTAGTTTACTTTATGGCTGCTAAAAACACGACAGAAAAAGGACAGAAGTGCCTAAAAGATTGTTTTTTTTTTTGTAAGAGTTCGAAAGTAGAAAGTCCAACAAAGTAGTAATTACTTGCTTCTGCTCCACCACCGGAGCACTAAGGTCTAACCTAGAAAATATATGAGGCTGCATGAGCCTCTCCAGATCAGAAAACAAGAAAGAAACCAATTCGATCAAGTTCTGATAGACGGATGGCACGTTTTCAGCGTTTCATAAGTGAAGTGAAGGCTCGTGGACCAAATATTGACTTGGATCAGAGTCTTCTTGCAGTCGCGATAGGCAATCGCATCAGATTATAGAGAACCTGAACGAAAACCCGATATGACGGAGAATGTCGTGCCGCTCAGTGATCTGACACATCGCGTACTATGTGAGACAATATAGTGAGCTGAAGAGGGAAATGAGAGGTAGCTTTAGGAATAAGACAATGTAGTCGATGCACCGCCACCCCACTATGACGAGGTACGAAGAGCAATTTCGCGACTGAACAACAACCACGCTGCTGGAGCTGAGGTGCATGCGTCAGCCTCTATGTAGAACAAGGACAAATTAAAGTATGACCGACGACTGGAATTTAAGTGGGCTCAAGTATGGCGACCCCAACGGTATCAGTCTTCTGAGCATCGACTATAACGTTTTATTGAGCGCGTTGAGTAAAGGTTAACTGCCACCGCCAACGAACTGATTGAGTAATTTCAGCGTGCCTTCAGTCCTCGTAAATCCACTAAAGACCGGGTATTTAACATCCAACAAATCTCACCGATCTCGTCGATAGTCCCCAACTATTCAACGATTTGAAAGTAGCCTAAGGAGCAGAAAAGAACATCCGTTTAGGCTACCCTTGGAGTATTCGAAAGAAAAATTTTATGAAATCTACATTTTTCAAACGTAAACTCTCCAGCTTTGAAATTATTCAGCTTTATTGGACTCGGTTAAAGTCGCTTGGGCGGTTACAGCACCAAATAAGAAAAAGAAGTCCCACTGAGTCACATTTGCGATGTATTAGATATAGTAGTATGTACATTAGACCTCGTACCTTATAGGCAAACAAAAAAGACTTTGCTGTACACCCCTGAATCTAAAATGCATTTCCAAAGCAATTTCGATTTTTTATTTTTTTGCCGAACCTAGGGGTCGCTTTTTACACTTCTCGGTGGAATAATCGAAATACCTCCTTAGAAAAAGTTTCATGCTTTAATTTACCGACATTAGGGTGGTACGTTAGGGGGATAACAACTGAGCTTTTTTACTTGAGGTCAATGAACTTTGGAACAAGAGAAATTGTCTCCTCGAAGACAAGAACATCGACCTATCTCGCTTTGAGATGCGACTGTAAAAGCCGTATATATGACGAAGAATGTAAAGTGGCCACCTTTACGTTCGGAAACAAAATAGTTTGAAATTGCCTTACAAAAATACTTTAGCTTCGGAGGTGTAAGGCGATCTTTTTTCTGGTGCGGTGTATCTGTATACCACAAAATTGAAGTACTTCCAAAAGATAGAAATTTTTTATTTAATATAAAGCACTATTTAAATCCCATCTAATGAGTTTCCACTACAACCTGTGTTCACTATTCTGTGTACATATACTGATACATACACCCACATGCTTTACGATCGTATGTATGTATATTAGGGTGGTCCAAAAATGCATGTGAAAAAGTAAAGTCGAAGTTTTTATGTTCTCACCCCCTAGGATTCTTCTATACCGAAAAAATATACCCCTATTTTTTATTTTGAGATCAAACAATATTTAGAAGTCGCTGAAAGCGCTCAAAGTTTTCCATTTATTTTATATGGGGAAAAAACTACTCTTCTTAGAAATGGTATAAAATTCTTAAAAATCAATATTTTTCGATCGGAAAACTCTGTTTCTCTGCAGAAGATTCCCGATAATAATACCCAATTGTTCATTTAACCATTTTTCCATAGCAACTATAGTTTATAGGTCCGCCAAAAACCCCCAAAAATGCAATGGGGGGACCATAAAAAATTGGTAGTATTAAAAAATGGTTAAATAAATAATTGGGTATTACTATTGGTAGTCTCCTGATGACAACCCGAGTATTCGGATCGAAAAATATTGTGTTTCAAGAATTCTATGCGATTTCTACGAAAATGTGTTTTTTCCCCACATAAAATTCATGAAAAACTTCAAGCGCTTTCACCGACATCTAAATATTTTTTGATTTCAAAATAAACAAGTAAGAAAGTCTAAGTTCGGGCGGAGCCGAACATTAAATACCCGGCGCAAGTATTAAATATATGTTTTCCACCTTTCCGAAAGCTACCGCTACATGATAAGCCGGGGTGTATACATTTTAAGTAAATTAGCGTCCTTAAATTTCGAAATATTGAAATTTCAAGCATATCTGAAATTTACCGTTATATGAAAAGCGG
>NW_016194403.1:0-3162 GCF_001687245.7 Rhagoletis zephyria | reverse complement strand
AAAAATATTAAAATAAAATGTTAACAAGCCACAATAACATTGACAAAATTATTTAAATTAAATTAAAATTTATAAGTTAAATGAATTACTAACCGTTGGTTATTAATGGAAATGAGTTTAAAATCCTTTATTTAATAACTATATTTAGGAGTATTGCCACGTGTTTAAAAAATAAATTTCCACTCAATTCCTCAGTTACATGAAATATTTATAACAATGTCAGACGACAAATATTTAAGGAAATTTTAGTTCGAAAATAATTTTTAAGAGGGTAAGTTACATGAAATTTTAAAATATGGTTATCAAAAGAACGAGTGTTAAGAAATCTTTAAGCTGGACATTTGTTTTATTTTGTTGAAAAAATTAAGCTCAAATTATTTAATAAGTTAAATGGATTGTCAAAAGATGGGTATCAATCGAAATGGGTTTGAAAATAATTAATTTCTAAACAGCATTTAGGAGAGTTGCCATGTGCTTAAAAAAATTAAATTCTATTTAATTCATCAGTTAGCTGAAATATGTATAACAATGCCATGCGAAAGGTTTAAGTTTGAAAATACTTTTAAAGGGGTTACCACCTGTTTGAAAAGTCGAATTTGTTTTACGTATACGAAAGATACATAAAGGAAATATCGAAATATTAGTGCCAAACGAAAGAGTTTTAAGAAAACTATAGGCTGATCATAGTGAAATAATATAAATTGTACCAGGTAACTGACGTCTTCATATTTGAAAGCAAAATTTGATTTTGTTATTATATTTTCTTTAGTTTCTGGTATTCGCTTTTTTCAATTCTGGCAGTAACCCTTGGTTTGGTTGCACATCTCTGTCCTATTTCGGCTTAGATCCTCTTCTTTCTGGACTGAAAACAACAGCACTACAACGCTATGTGTGCTTTTGCGCAAGCGGCAAGAGTCTCTTGGCATATTTTGTTGATTTTTTTATTCAAATCGAAAAAATTCACAAGTTCTCACTCAAAAAGGTTAACGTGAAAGTCGAATCATAGAAAAGTTTGTGATAATAAATTGTCAAATAAGAGTGCCGAAATAAAATGTCATTGCTATCTGGCACACTTTATATTATTTCACTATGTAGGCTGATAATATTTTTATTAGAGTTGCCACCATTTTTGTTTGAAGGTCATCACATCTGCAACGTTATTTCGAATTTCCAAAATGAGAAGTCAAATTAAAGAACTGGGATTCTTCATAGATATACACTGGTTTTATTTTTTGAAGTTACAGGGAGATTTGAAATTTGATGAAATGAAAACCGACACCATGCGAGACCTCTCATCACTGAGAAATGGTTTAGATTAATCATTAGGAATATTTCTAGAGGTTTTTGAATAGGGTTTCAGCTGTTTAAAAAATTTAATTAAATGTTGGCGTTTTGACGCCATGCGGGTTCCCTAGNAATTAATTTCTAAACAGCATTTAGGAGAGTTGCCATGTGCTTAAAAAAATTAAATTCTATTTAATTCATCAGTTAGCTGAAATATGTATAACAATGCCATGCGAAAGGTTTAAGTTTGAAAATACTTTTAAAGGGGTTACCACCTGTTTGAAAAGTCGAATTTGTTTTACGTATACGAAAGATACATAAAGGAAATATCGAAATATTAGTGCCAAACGAAAGAGTTTTAAGAAAACTATAGGCTGATCATAGTGAAATAATATAAATTGTACCAGGTAACTGACGTCTTCATATTTGAAAGCAAAATTTGATTTTGTTATTATATTTTCTTTAGTTTCTGGTATTCGCTTTTTTCAATTCTGGCAGTAACCCTTGGTTTGGTTGCACATCTCTGTCCTATTTCGGCTTAGATCCTCTTCTTTCTGGACTGAAAACAACAGCACTACAACGCTATGTGTGCTTTTGCGCAAGCGGCAAGAGTCTCTTGGCATATTTTGTTGATTTTTTTATTCAAATCGAAAAAATTCACAAGTTCTCACTCAAAAAGGTTAACGTGAAAGTCGAATCATAGAAAAGTTTGTGATAATAAATTGTCAAATAAGAGTGCCGAAATAAAATGTCATTGCTATCTGGCACACTTTATATTATTTCACTATGTAGGCTGATAATATTTTTATTAGAGTTGCCACCATTTTTGTTTGAAGGTCATCACATCTGCAACGTTATTTCGAATTTCCAAAATGAGAAGTCAAATTAAAGAACTGGGATTCTTCATAGATATACACTGGTTTTATTTTTTGAAGTTACAGGGAGATTTGAAATTTGATGAAATGAAAACCGACACCATGCGAGACCTCTCATCACTGAGAAATGGTTTAGATTAATCATTAGGAATATTTCTAGAGGTTTTTGAATAGGGTTTCAGCTGTTTAAAAAATTTAATTAAATGTTGGCGTTTTGACGCCATGCGGGTTCCCTAGTAAAGAAAATAATAATATAATTAGGCCTTTAAAGTTATGGTTATTCTCCGTTTACCCATCTACCCGTAATCATATTAGCTAAAAATATCATCACTTTCAGATTATAATTAACACTAAAACTATGCAATATGCACCATTCTTTACGGCTTCACAAATACCCCATAAATCATTGGACAAGTAAATTACGTCATTCTAAGCTACTATTGTAAAATTTAATAAACCCAAATTTTATTTTATAAGTCTGAGCAGATATGTGCATAAATGTATACATAAATGTATACATACTAAAAGTTTCGTCTCTGAAAGAAAACAGTATTTAGCCTACTTTTGATAACATACGTATGTACAGTATATTTTGCTTTGCTGCCTTTATGCTTAGGTGCACATTTAAGATATCTACCCTAAAATGCGCACTAGCGGCATTATTTTTAACTTTTATAAGGAAACTCCTCCGATAGATGCATTCAACATACCTGCACATTGGCGATACCTGCCATAAAATTATGCAATTATTATTAACTATCAAAGAAAGTATTAGGTTTACCTGCACTGGCCCTAAAATTACCTAATTTTACAAGCTTTTATTTATTTTTATCATCTCGCAGAACAACGAAAATGGCTATCAATTAATGTAGTTATATAGATAACACAGGTCAACAACGTTTTGTTCTAGGAAAGTGTAGGGTCATTTTCGAAGTAATTTTTTGCGTAGAATCCGAATCCGGGGTTTAAATTGCTCTATCACGTCAGGATTTTGAGATATCCT
>NW_016194401.1:0-3163 GCF_001687245.7 Rhagoletis zephyria | reverse complement strand
AAACACCAGGTCCCGTCTTATTCGCAAAACCCTTGTAGACCAGTGCTATGGCTTAGAAACCCCGCTAGGGGGTGTGAGAGACGTTGACATACTCGGTACAGCGTATCTCTGAGAATGCGCGCGGTAATTTTCTTGTTTGTAAAATTTGAAAAAGGTGTTGCCACATAATTGAAATATACCATACATACACTCATATCTACATAAATGAGTTATATGAAATTTAAAAGTAATGATGAGACTTGGCAAACAAAAATATTTCAACCAAATAAAGCATTTAGCTTGATGTTGCCACCTTTCCAAAATTTACACTTTACACTTTTTAAAATTTACAAATGAAAAAGCTGTATTCCCAAATTTGCAGGCATCAAACCAATATTGCTTCAAAAAGCTCCATGACATATATTTGAACAAGGTTGCCACCTTATTAAATAAAACGAATAAATTAATCGTTTATAACAAATAAAATGTGTTTGAGTTAGCATAAAATGAGGAGTGGTTGCGATTTTTTAATATAGGTATATTTTTGGTAGTGTTGGCGCATATTTAAAATCTTCAATTAATTAAATGATTAAAGCACGAATTATTTTGTTCCATAGATATTAAGGAAACATACTTACTGACGTTCTATCCAGAAATTTTGGTGAGTAGTGTGGCCACTTAATTTTTAAATTTAAACATTTTAGGATTGAAAAGGTGGGACCCATAATTGCATGTACGGCATTTAAAATATGGAGGGATCATAAAATAAATTAACCGTTTAGTACTTATGAAATATTTCTGAGTTGGTATAAAATGAAAAGTGTTTGAGATTATTTTAATATAGGTATTTTTTAGTAGTGTTGCCATCTAATTTCAAATCTTAACTTAATTGAATGTTTAAAGCACGAATTATTGAGTCGCACAAGTATTAGGGAAACATTTTACTGACGTTTTTTTCAGAAATTTCGATGAGTAGCGTTGCCACCTAATATTTTAATTGAAAAATTTTGGATCGCTCTAATGTGCACCGTGTCTAAGGGTTTTGAGCAAGCGATCTATATATGTCACTTTTGTGACTCCGTCAAAGCGACATCATTGCATCTCCTCCTGGAGTGTGAGGCAATTTCATGTAGAAGTGAGAGATGCATGGAACAACAATGGCCAAAGGAAGATCACATGCTCAGGGGTAGGGGGCTCGGGATCTATTCTGAAATTTATCCAGGGATATCTTTAGCGTTATGATGAGCTTAGGGGATAATAGAACTACTGGTATCAGTGCTTATTCTATTTACGAATATCTTTCTGTATCTATCAGAGCTTTGCAAACAAAGGTTCCTGAAATGGAAATACTGATCTTTACAATTTCTTAAAAATTCCTCTACTATTCAGATTACTATGAAAGTGTAAATTTCAGTGAGGAAACTTATTCAACATTAATACGTACAACCTACATATATCTCTGTACATGAGTTTCGTTCTACTGGAATCCACATGGAATTTTACTTTCTACACCAAGCAACATTTGTACTAACATCAAATTTTTATGGCATAAATAACACTCGCCTAGTAAGAAATTCGCTACTCCTTAGGGGAGGAAGCAACAAATTGAAAAGGGGAACCGTTGTATGTGGCAGCCATTCATACTCCTTTTCATACACGAATTTTATGCTTGACGGCATCATTGCTTTCCACAATTAAAATCACCCCTTTGTAGCAGAGGGGATGCTTATTGGCGTTGCCAACCATTTTTAACATGTGGATTTCGAATTTACGTTCCAATGCTATAAAAGTGGATGGTTTTTTATAGCAGTGGATTGCAATCCTAACCACCGATAGTATTAGAAATGTTGGGGTAGGTAATGGCGCTTATGGTTCTCCTCACCAAATGTGGGATGAAAATTGAGAGGAAATAAATTTGTGGGAGAAGTGTAGCAAATGCAGAGAAATAGCAGAGAAATGCATGCGTACATATGTTCATGAATTATTTTATGCGTTTAATAACAGAATTGCTAGCCAAATAAAGCGGGTTAATGATAAAAAAAGAGATAAATATATATATAATATAGCATATATACTTTACATATCAAAATTAATTAAGTTTAATAAAGCGGAAAAATGTTGCATTTANATGTGGTATGCCATATCTTTAAATTTTAAACGCCCCAGGAAGCAAACTGTACTCTTGGCTAGGTGACGAGATTCAAGCGTAGAGGTCCTTTTTTTATTTATTTATTTATTTATTTACGACTTGTTTTCATTAAAATGTCATTTCGGACACTAAGTTGTCATTGATCATAAAAAAGCTGTTTACCACGCCAGAAGTGCATATGATGGCCTGCCACAAGTTGCAGCGTGCAAGCAATTGAGGCGACAAAGGAAGCAAAGAGAAATGCAAAAATTCACAATGAAACTAATTAAACGTCGCCGTTGTTGGAAGACGTTTCACTTTAAATTTTATTATTTTGACATAAACGTAAAGTGCAACACCGTGCTGCCGCCTGGTAATGGCTTACGTGCGCACATGTCAACTCCGGATTGGAGAGCGAGCGCTCCAATGGGTTGCGTGCACGCGAGCGTGTAATAAGGAAATCTGCGACAAATCTGTAATGAGAAACAGTCAAATCAAGGGAAATATATAAATTTATGGAAAAAAACCTAGCAATAAAACCAACCATAACCGATAAGAAACACTTAGCGATGGTAGATGAAGCTGAAATCAACTAAAAGTGGCAACATGCGATGTAATGAAACGCGACGCGCTGACACGAACGCTGCGAGTGCTGTGATCTGCGTTTCGTCACACCTACAATTCCAGGCGGCAAGCTCGTCAACTACCAAAAGAAAAAAAGCAAAGGAACAACATTGTACATATCTTAAGAGGGAGCAGCTGATGCTTTTTTGCTTCTCCTTTTTTGTTGTTGTTGCCTGCGTACCAATCACTGTTGCCGTTAATAGCAATGGTAGCTGCTTAAAATTATTGTTGCAACAGCGACAAAAACGCGTAATAACTTTCACACTTTTTTGCAATATTTGGCGCTCGTTGCATTGCATTGCATATGGCATGTGGCATGCAGCATGTAATCATCTGCTTCGTTAAATGGAAAATGTTGAAAAAATGTGGCGCAACGCCAAGGTATTGACGATATGCTGGGCGGTAGGCTGAGGCGGGTTTGTTGTTCTGCCA
>NW_016194399.1:0-3163 GCF_001687245.7 Rhagoletis zephyria | reverse complement strand
AAAATACATTTAAGGCGCAGCGAAGCACGCCGGGTAATTGCTAGTAAGAATATAAGAATAAGCATTGAACAGATATTTTGGAAAAATTTCCGGGATTAGAAAGATCCGGGCTTTCTGACTCTGTTTTAAATATATCTGATTTGTAAGAAATTCCAGGTAAACAGCCCGAACGGAAGTTTTGGATAAAAAGGCTTCATTTAGATCACAGATAAGTACATTGACCGGACTGCAAAATTTTGATTATTCTTTTTATAGAAAGATGATTGATCTTCTAATGGAACTGACATCAGGTTACTGAGTGTTTAGCTGATCATAACCAACTACATGCTCTTAAGCACCGTGTCAATATGTTCGCAGCAACAGAATCCGACTTTGCTTGAAAGACGATGAGACGGTCAGGCGTTGGCTTGCCAAAGACTAATGAATTTTCATTCCTTACCGTCCATCCCTTTAAAATAAGAAAACTGCGTGCTGAAACAGTTTTAGCATTGCCCCGAAAAATAAGAAAAAAACGGCAGATTTGTATTTCTCTTAAAGTCAGCCATTGTAGTTTATGAAGATAAGCAGTTGCAATGGGCCAATTTCACTTATAATTGTCTGCTAAACCGCTGGAGGATCACACAGTAGAAGCTCTACCATTTCTTCCGCTTCTGGTGAATTACAGCTATGGCTATTTCGTTTCCAATCGATGCTGCGATGGCCCGGCACCCAGATCAGTGCAACGAGAGGCCAAAGTCGCCTTTCTAATAGCAAGGACTTCCGGCTGAAAAGCGCCGCACTTACGCCATAATCCATTTTTGAATAAAAATAGATGCTTCGAAGCCTTTAGTAAAAGCAGTATTCTTTCATCCTTTTCTTGTTGAAAGCATTGGGCTGACGTTTTTACTGAAGCGAAGAAAAGGAAAAGGATACAGCCAGATTTTTCGTAAGCGCTTGCAGCATTGAAAAGGTACAGAAACGTCCATACCTGTACAAATGGACGTTTCTTCAACCCTAGCGCACTCTGTGCAGCACTTTCCTTAACGAAGAGATCGATCGGTGGCATGTGACGGATAACATAGGATACTACGATTAAAAATGTTCGGATCGCACCAATAATTACTCCACCGGCTAATATTTTATTTCTGTCTAACATCTTCTCCTAGCTCGTTTCTATGGCTTTCCACCAAACCAGCGCATCGTACAATGCAGTAATTGGGCGAATCACCACTATTAACACACATAAATAACATATCATCAGGAACGCAGACATACATACTGTACAGTAGACATTTCTACGTTCCCCAAATTTTGAACGAATGTCTCCCGAATATTGTCAGGATAAAAGCCGAAACATTCCTGCCCCACTTGTAACCACCTTAAATGACTGGTTAGAGTTGCGTGTCACGACATGGGAGGGACTAGGTTGGATTTTTGGCCCGAAAAAGGTGCAACAAATATTTTTGGTAAACCTTTAAGAATTGCTGTTGATTGAGAAAGCTAGCGCATAATTCATATAAAAATTTTATTTATTTTTTTTAATATTGGTATTGAATTCAGCCAGGTATGGGAAAAAAGCTTCTTGAGTAGAATATAATGCAAAACTATTTGAGTATAAATGCAGCTAAGTACATGCATATGTATGCACATAATTATAGTATGTAACACTCAACAATGCGAAAACAACTCGGAACTCATTTTAGTGACTGAATGACGGCGCGCCGTTGAGTTGAAGCGTTGATGAATACGAGTACGACGACGAGGAGGACGCGTGAAAGATTTTGCTGCTGCCAAAAGAGATATGCCGACACACATGTACATTAGGCATATGACTTTCTTTCTAAAATTAAATAGTTACATACATATACTTTTGAGGAGATAATGAAGAATGCTGAAAATCAACGAAAATTACGTTTTTGTCAAAATTTGGTGCAATAAAAAATAAAAAATTTGCAAAAAAATGCCGCCAAAAAGCAAGGAAAAAGTGCTCATAATAAGTGGGACATGAGATAAGAATTTTAAGGAAACTTGCGATTCTAAGAAAAAGGGTTGAAACTAGCCATAGCAACAATGTAGTGCACTTGCCAAATAATATGGAAATGTTCATGTCAACGGAATAAAGAAAATTTTTAGAATCTAAGTAATTTTTAATCGTAGTCCATCATTCGGTTTTCATGGAATTTTGCATGTATGTAAATTTTTTTTTTCTTTTGTACTGAATTTTGACAAAACCGTTATTTTTGTTGGTTTTTCATCATTCCTCATCCTTTGAATAGATATATTTAATTTCAGAAAAAAGTCATATGCCTAATGAACATATTTATGTATGCTGTTCGTTTGTGTGTGTTTATGTTTATGTATTCCGCAAGTGCATGCGAAATTGCAGACGTAAATTGTGTGTGCTGCACGCATGCGTATGACGATATACACTTGCATACACACATATGTACATAAGTAAATATGTAAGTATGTATTGGTATTGTGGCTTGCAAAATTTTATGACTTCAATGACTGCAATTCTAAAGATGCAGCGAAAATATATCTGTGTACATATGCATTTCAAACATGGTTTGCATATTTACATGTACATTAGGGTGGCTTTAAAAAATAGCGACTTCAAGGGACACCCTTTATTTTGTTGTACGTCAAAAATAAACACACCCATTTTAGATACATTTTTATGGGTCGCCACCGGGGTTTGAAAAAATTTTAATTTTTTTAAATCAAAAAAAGTTTGACATTTTGTCTTTCAACAGATATAAATAACTCAGTGTGTTTATGAATTTTCCCAATTTTTTATTAAAACTTGTTCAAACCCTGATAGCGATACATAAAAATTTGTTTAAAATTATGACATTTGCATTGATGCCTTTATTTTGCACGAAGAACCAAATAAATGGTCGCCTATACAACATTTAGATCTTAATATTATAAGGACCACCCTGACATACAAAAACACACAAATATATTTATAACTTTTTTATCTCCATGGCTGCTGATCTTAAAGTTTCCTTCTTTCCCCAAAGTCAAGATCAGCAGCAACATAGCGGTATGTGGCGAGTTCACATGCATTCAAATGAACATGTGCACATAAAAGGCATAAATATATGCGTGTGTTAGTGTTAACTTCCATATACATACATACATACAAATGTGCATACGTACATTGGTGTTGCTATGTGAT
>NW_016194398.1:0-3163 GCF_001687245.7 Rhagoletis zephyria | reverse complement strand
TTTGCAACATCCAACCACTCTTTTTCTGTTGTAGGTGTCTATAGAATAACACATACACATACAATAGATGTACATATTTATGTTAAAAACTATTACACATGTCGCTGGCTTAAATTGATAAGTTCCTAAGTGCAGTTTTTCAAATTTTACAGGAGAGAATAAACACGTTTCAAACACATTTTCTTCAAGCACTTAATTTGCAAAAACTTCANTGTATATGTATGTATGTTTTAAGAAAAACTGGACTTAGCAACTTTTGACTCTAAGCTAGCGATATGTAGAATGGAAAAATTACAATAAGCACCTTTAAATATTCCTCCTGAAGTGCTTCAGTCAATGCTTCCAAAACTTCTGGCAAAAATTTGCTTATTGTTCTTCGTGATATGTGTGATAGAAATTCCAAAGAACGAAACGAATCGCCAGTCGCTAAGTAGCGCAAAGTTATAGCTAGGCGAACTCTTGTTGTAAAGGCACATCTCATCCTTGTATCACTTTTTTAATTTTAGTATCCACCTATATATGCATGTAAATATATAAATACATATGTATGTATGTTACAGTCACGTGTACGATAACCGGGTGGCCAAGTTTTATTCATGTATTCATATGGATGTTCGGATGAGGAATCCAGGAGAAATTATGAACAAATTCCACCTTGACTATTTACATATTTAAACAATTGGACTACTTTTGCGCAAGCTGCTTTTGTGGTTGGCTTTCTTTTACGGCCGATTTTGTTTTACTTAATACGCCGGAATGGGTAGGCCGACATTGTTTATCACATGCATACGTTGCTAAAAGATCGCACTTTTGTTTAAAAGTACTTTTATTATATAATATTTACTAGTTTTATGAAAAAATTTTGTAATACTATCAATTGCGGGTTGCAAAGCTACATGGCCGCTTTTGTTTCGTTCATTACGTCGTAATGGGTTGGGCGAAATTATTATTTATAACATGTACACGTTGGCAAAGGATCACACTTGACAAAAGAGGGTCATCCGCCCTTCTTGTAAGGGCTCCCTACGGGCCTCTGCCCACCACGTATACAACGGTCGGTCGTAAAAGAAAAGCTTCCCCGGATTTGGTCGGGCTTCAAAAAACTAACACTGGCCGGCCAACATCGGCTACGCTATCTACAGCATTTTTACAGATGGATTTTTTAAAGTAATTTTTCCCGGTTTCCTCACGTGGAAATACATCGAAATACATGATCAGAATTCGTCGCCCGGTTATCGTAGTCTTTCCATGTTACAAGCCCTTCAAATAAAAAATATTTCATGTACATATATGTGTATTTACCAGTGAATGAACCTCATTGAATTGGTCAATGGACATCCTGCAAAAGTTGTTGAAGTCGGTACCATCTTCCCATAAAATGTTTTTTAAAAGGTTTGCTTCCAAGTCGTGAAGTTCCCTCTGCATTAAAAATGGGTTCACCCAAAACCGCGGCTTTTTTCTTTTTTCCTCCTCTTTATAAAGTTGTTTTAGCATTTCCAAATGCTTAAGAGCTTCAATACATCGAACATGCTTTGTTGGCGCCATTTTAAAAATGATATGTTAAGATATCAAAGTGCCCACACACAAAATCTTGCAATCATATTGCTGGCAATAATCTGTCAAAATGACAGATGGTAGGCCATCGCTGTTTGCCTGTGGAGTTCCGCGGTCACATGCGCGAGCTGTTTTGCTGAGTACACACATACAGATACAAAAATATTGCGCTTGTATTGGGAGCTCTGCCAACGCTGTGCACCAGTGATGTAGGTATATTAATAACGACCGCTTAAAATCGATCTCTNGTAGGTATATTAATAACGACCGCTTAAAATCGATCTCTAATTTGAACTTTCTCTGTAGAAATTTTAGGTCTATGTTATGTAGTTTGACTATTGTCAATTAAATCTAATGCTTTGTATTGCATGCGCTCCACGTTTTTTGTTTTAAATCTCATAAATTCTTTATAATGACTTTTGCTAAAATTTCAAAATCAAAAGTTATCAAACAAAATTCTATGGGACTGAGATATATTACTTTCTAATTTTTAGTCCATTTATAAAAGCGTGGTATATTAAAAAGTTTTTATTTTATTTTTTATACTTAGGGCCAGTNCTAAAATTTCAAAATCAAAAGTTATCAAACAAAATTCTATGGGACTGAGATATATTACTTTCTAATTTTTAGTCCATTTATAAAAGCGTGGTATATTAAAAAGTTTTTATTTTATTTTTTATACTTAGGGCCAGTTTTTCAGTGCACGGCCGTGGTTTAAACCAAGTTTAAACGCCCGATCTGGTTTAAACTAAAATCAACCAATCAAATGTCAGCCAGCTGTTCAATTTAAACTCAATTTACTTAATCTAAGTTAGTTAATTGGTTAGTTTTCCATTTATTTTCCTTATAGTTTTACAAATTGCTTCACAAATGTATTTATGTAAATAACTAGACAATATTTCAAAAGTATGGAACACGACTATAACTCTTGCCGTAAGTCGGAACTGTGTAATTTTTCATACGACCTTTTAATTATAATTGAATCCTGAAAAACGCACTTCCTGTATTCTATTGCACCTCTTATATAATTTACAAGTTTTCTTAAGTCTATGTTACAATTCAGTATATTTACTACCTCTGTTTCTTCTAATATACTCTTGCCTAGATAATATTTTCTAAACTCTCGAAAAACTGGGCTCGTTCCTAGAAAATGCTGAACATTTTCCAAAAAGTTTTGGTCACACAGTTAGCATGTTTTAATTGTGTTTAAGAAACCATTACCATTTAATTCGATTAAATTACTACGGGCCTTAAAAATCCACATAATCTGGTCTTGACTACAACCATCTGCTATATAAAGCTGTCCTGCACTATAGTTTAAATTTTTATAAACTCTGTCCGTTTGCCTGGCTTTCGCATGCCACCCCTCCAAATATTTTTGCTTCAACTTACCTAACAGACTCACACAGTTTTCTTCCCAGCTACGTTTACTCAAATTACTACTGGTCCAACTCAGTTACAGTTCCTTGCCAATTTGATTTAGTTCCTTTGCCCATAAAAGCTTTTTGCGAAGTAAAAGATTAGATAGCTTCCAAGGTAATCGGTCGTTACTGTACTCAAACATAGTTTTATACGGTAGACAAACGGGCTCGATTATTTGCATAACCAG
>NW_016194397.1:0-3163 GCF_001687245.7 Rhagoletis zephyria | reverse complement strand
TTCGGCTTCTTGTTGATCTCTAAAACTGGCTACGAAGTCATCAACATAACGACTATTTATTATTGCTGCAACGGCGTCGGGATATAGCTGACGGAATTCTTCTGCGTTCTTATTTTTAACCTATTCTGCTATGCAAGGTGAACATATGGCACCAAACACCATCGACTGCATGACGTACTGTTGTACCGGTTGAAGATGGTTTCCATCGCGCCACAAGAACCTTTGCGCTTGTTGATCTTGCTGCTTTATCAGTACCTGTGAAAACATTTCACGGATGTCTGCTGCTACTGCGACTGCTCCCTCGCGGAATCTGAACAATATGTCTAATAATGGCTTAGCATGTTCAGGACCTTTTATCAAGGCGGAGTTTAAAGCTATACCATTTACTTTGGCGGCTGCATCAAACACGATTCTCATTTTTCCGGGCTTGTGCGGATTTTGCACTGCGAAATGAGGTAAATACCACTTAAAACCTGTGTCGATACACTCTTCATCGTCGGGAATCCTTCTAGCGTAACCGTTTTCTATGTACTTTGCGATTTCTTTTTTTTATTTAGCGGCAAATTCTGAGTCAAATCGCATTTTCTTCTCTATACCTAGCAGTCGTTTATAGGCCATCTGATAGCTGTGTGGAAGTTTTGGTGGAATAGTACGCCATAGTAATCCAGCTTCGAACCGCTTACCAACTCGACGTGTGTTGGCCTGCAGCATCTGGCGCGCCCTTTCATTCTCTTCAGACTCTAGAAGCTTTGATGATCCATTAACTCCAAAGTTATCTGCTGCAAAATATTCGGTAACTAGTTCGTGCAAAGACGTTAGGCTGCTTTTCTCGCGGATATGTAGGACTACCGGTGCTTGCACTGCTGCTCTGGTCGGCCCGTATGCTATCCAGCCCAATTTAGTATTAATGGCCACTGGACTTTCGCTATCGGCCTTCACGGTCGCGGATGGCACACTCAATGACGTGTTGTCGAGACCTAACAACAACGATGGCTTAACTTCGTGATAATCTTCCAATGGCAATGGCTCGAAGTGGGCGTAATGAAACTTCTTGAAGGACTGTACTGGCAAGTCTAGGCTACGGATAGTGCACACGTTGCGAAGGCTGTAGGTTGCTGGTCTATCTCTGCATCTTACATCTAGATTAATGAAATAGCTGAACCTTCGTCGATCATGGCGAAAACGTCTTCCCTACCATTTGGTCCGAATAATTACACAGGAACGTATTTAAACAGGTGGCCGCGCGTGGATATGGCTTCCCTACAGTTGAGAATGGGCTGCGCCCCACCTTGGTTGCGGGCTGCATCTGCATGAGCGGCGGCTGTTGTGCTTTCGTGAAGGCTCCGGTGGTGGTATCGACGGCAACCATCGGTGTCACAAAACTTTTTAACGCGACAGTTTGATGTGTTGTGTCCTTTGCGCAAACAAGAAAAGCAGAGCTGAAGGCTTTTCACTTTCTCCCAACGCTCAGGGACGCTCATTATTTCACAAAAAGTCTGACAGTTCGAAATGGAGTGGGCACCCATGCACGCGTAACATCGCATACCTCCCGAGTGCTCCTGCTGCGACTCTCTACCGAGATGCATCAAACGTCAAGGCTGTTGGCGGCATCAGACACACGACTCTGGCAAGGTCGCTTAACCAGCTCGAAAACTCTTTAATTGTGGGATACGGCTTTAAATTTACGGCATATCTGGTCCACTCGTATTGCTTGCTTGGCGGTAGCTTAGTTACTAACTGCTCCAACAGTGTCGTGTTAGCGAGGTGATGCTCACACTTAGCTGACGTTAGAAACGCAACAACGTTTCTTGTTCTTGTTGAAAACGCTAAAATTTGCTCCACTTTGTTTTCAGCGATAGTTTGAAATTGCTGAATTTTAAGAAGCTGGCTTCGCACTAAAAGGTCTGGCCGACCAAACTGGAACTCCAGCTCAGCTATAGCATTCGGCACGTCATCGGGATAGATCAACATGGAAGCAACTGTTTCTCTAGCACGACCAACTTAACATATGTGTAAGCGCATTAGGTTATGTCGGTTACTATAGCGAAACGTTTCGGTCGTATCTTTGTAGTTTGCTAAGAAGAGCGGCCAGTCTTCGGTGTTACCGGAAAATATAGGCAGATCATACAACTTTGTAACCGAATCACTAAGCTCTAGCACTGCATTTTGCGTGGAGCGCTCCGGTCGCGTCATTGGTGTGGTTTCACTATCCTGCTGCATTGCTTCAATCACGTTAGAACGCGCGTCGAACTGTATATTGTTTCGCAATCTTTCTATGTCTCGCTGGCTTTCCTCTGTGACCGCCTTCAACTGTCCGACTGCATTTGTGAGTGCGTTGAGACTGGCTATAATTGCTGTCATATGGGCTGGTTGCGCCGCATTCCCATCCTCGTCGGTATCATCCTGCACACCCTGTTGGCTTTCTTGACTTCTCAAGTTATACTGGCTTCCACCTGGCATGATATCTCACAACCTACGATCATATATTCCCACACAATTCTCGACACTCCACTTGTCTTCCGCTCGCAATTTCACCAACCCTTCCTAC
This sequence comes from Rhagoletis zephyria, assembly GCF_001687245.7. Lineage (NCBI taxonomy): Eukaryota > Metazoa > Arthropoda > Insecta > Diptera > Tephritidae > Rhagoletis > Rhagoletis zephyria. Next base: position 615 of record NW_016194397.1, on the reverse strand, counting down.
TCCTTAAAAAACCTTCTTTTTTTTCTTTGGCTCTGCCGACTACTTTTGGCGCCAACCCTTGCTCTTTTCGCACCACCAGCTCTTCTCGATCTTTCTCGACGTTTTTCAGGTTACTCGCTGCTCTTTTATCTTGTTAAAATTGGCGCCACAAGTTTTCGCCACTAATAAAAGTTTTCCGTTTTACTTTGGACTATAGCTAGCCGACAACACGCTTAATTTGGAGAACAGTTAATTCGCAAATCGATGAACATCAATACAAATTTGGAAAGCGATGAAATATTAGGCGGCCTTTGAGCAATGGCAAAATGACGAGATTAACACAATGCACGACTTTTGTATATTGTACTGTATTAAAATGTATTTATTTGGTGAATTTTACAAACGTTGATATCGATAAATGTTGAAGCCGAATAAAGTTTCCAAATGTAGAATTTTGAAGCAAGATGAATGTGGTTGATTGAATGTATGGTTGTTTCCAAATTGTATTTGCGCGTCGTTGTCGGCTGCTGTCTAAATTGCTTCTGTCGTTTTTTCGGTGCAAGCAAATAGGTTTGTTCGTCGAAAATCCAGCAAGAATTATCCAACACTCAAAATATCAGAGAGTAAGAAAAAATT
>NW_016194396.1:0-3163 GCF_001687245.7 Rhagoletis zephyria | reverse complement strand
TTTATTAAGTGACAAATTTTACAAGTTGATAATCACAGACCGATTTGATGTTACATATGTATATATATGTAGATATTATGTACATACATATGTGCATTAGACTCCATTACCAAAAAAAGTTGCGGTTTTCCGACGGGATTACAAAACTTCTTGTATTTGAAAAAAAAAAAATAAAAATATTTCGGAAAAATATTAAGATTTACGTGAGCTGGACCGGTTTGAAAATGCCTCCAAAAATGGAGGTTTTTATGAATAAAAAGTTTCTTAAAGAACTAAGCTGAAAAAATCTGCATAAAAATATTTAAAATTCTTTCCAACGGAATCGTTATAGTGAGATTTTCGATGTTATCGGTATCAATCGAAAGGTATTTTCCGCTCTTTTTATTTCTGTTCAAAAAAAACTAAATTTTTTTTTTTTTTAATACCAACACATCTTAATTCAACTGTGAATGACGTTCGTTCATCCTACCTTTCTCTTTCATCCTTTGAATGAGTTTATTAGCAAAGGAATAAGTGTGAGAAAAAAACTTTCCAATGATACCTCACAAGTCTAAATCGGAATAGTTTAGGCTCAGTTATTCAAGTTTTTCTTATATCAATCTTTGAAAAAAGTTACAAAACAGCATTACAAATCTCATTATTACGATTGCGTTGATCTTTTTTTTTAAATATTTATGCAAATTTTTTAAGCTTAAACCGTTTTGTCATTTGAGGGGATTTTTTCAAAAAAATCTTTAAGAAACTATTTTTTTCATAAAAAACTCAATTTTTGGAGGTATTTTCAAATCGGTCCGGCTCATGTAAATCTTAATATTTTTCCGAAATATTTTGGTGGAAGTCTTAGAATATAATAGATTTTATAATTCCAATGGAAACGCAATGCCGATTTTTTTATTTATGGGGAGTGGTGCAGTCTAATGTACATACCATCTTCGAAAAAAGTGTGCAAACTCTAAATTTGCCACTTTTGGTATTATGCACAGATTATATCTTGCATTTTAATAAAACAGACAAATTTACATATATGGGGTTAGGCTATTTTCTCTTTAAAGTAATATTTCATTGCATTCCCAAACAATATTTTAACGACTAACTAGCCAAAGGTGTAGAACAGGACGACCTTTTAATAGAAGCTTAGAAAAATATAAAATTTTTGAAGGTAAACTTTTTTTCAAACTAAAGACTAACCACCTTAAGTTTTATAAGAATGCCACATTCATATATATTTGTACATATGTACATTAGGGTGTCTCACCAAAAAAATGCATTATTTTCACCGGAATTATAAAATCTATTATATTTTAAGACTTCTGTCTAAATTTTTTGGAAACATAAGATTTACGTGAGTTGCACCGGTTTGAAAATACCTCCAAAAATCTCATTATTCTGATTCTGTTGATAAAATTTGTAAATATTTTTAATCAGACTTTCTAAACTTAAACTGTTCTATCATCTGAGGTAAGTTTTTGGAAAAAATATTTTTAAAATTAATTTTATTTATAAAACACTCAATTTATGTAGGTATTTTTAAATAGGTTCAGCTCATATAAATCTCAATACTTTTCTAAAATATTTTGGCGGAAGTTATAAAAAATAATAGATTTTATAGTTTCGATGGACAGTGGCTACTTTTTTTGCGTATAGGGTTATACTCCATGGTAATTGCTGCATATCTTAATATATCTTCCTTCTGAACCACTTAATTTTTTAAAGTGTGGCCACGTCTTCCTTGGTAGTTCTAGAAAGTTGTAATGTATTTTTCTTTGAATATTTGTGAGAATGCCTCCCATTTCCAGTGCCGAAGATTTTAGGCCTACTATTTCTATAATCGCTCATTCTAATCGAAAATCCAAGGNGAGGAGCTTCCCCAGGCACGTCAGAGGGCGCCTACTCGAGTTCATGGACGCGGTCCAGACATATATTGACCAACCACTGGACCCGACAACGAACCGACTAGTGATCAACGGTATTCATAGAGAGTCGACCTATGAATACCATAATCGGAGCCTAATCAACACCTGTAACATACACAGAGCTTCAACTGCCAAGAGATGCACGCGTTACTCTGGCCCAGTTACGGTCTGGTTATTGCAGCCGTCTCAACAGCTACTTATCCAGACCTGACGCCAATATCCACAATGAGTGTCCGGGATGTGGAGACTGCCCGCATGATACCGACCACTTCTTCACGTGTCAGCTCAATCCCACTCAACTAACACCCTTCTCCCTTTGGTCCGACCCCGTCGAAACTGCTCGTTTCTTCTGCCTACCGTTAGTTGAGCTTGACGACATTGATTTATGGACAACCCGAAATAGGCTTAGGGGCTTAGATGACCACTAACTAATACACTGAGCATAATTCGATATGAATATCTTCACTAACTTATGTAGGTATATTACTAGCAGCGACAGCTGACTATAAGAATCACATAAGGACAGTACCCCTGGTGCTACAGCCCGACCATGGGTTAACCCTCGTTGCTCAAAAATGCAGAAAATTAGGTCAATGCATTGATTAGCCTGCTCCAGTTTTGAGAATAAACTAATACTGGAACGACTTTATTATTTACTCTTCTATTAATATCGCTTGGTACAAAAATGTCTCGTAAACCTACATCTGACCTCTAGTCCAATCTAAAGCGAGACATATACAATCCAATCGATGACCGTCTATTGCACATCGGTGTTTACTTTAAGTTCCTTCTTGAAAATAACATTTTATTGCGGCAAGGATGAAAAGGTAGCCAGGTAACCATCTCGAAAGTTTTAAAAATAAGCGCCGAACTCAAGACTATAAAATAATTAGGTATTGTAGAACACAAAGAGGTTTATTTTGTGTATTTTATCTTGGAATCCATGAATCCCAAGGCTCAAAAACATTTGTATTAATACGATATGCAACCATTGGCCGTTTCGGGTATTGCCTTATGCGAGCGTTTGAACAGATTGAAACAGAGTTGACATGCTTTTGAGACAACTGAAGCTAGTATAAAGTTCTTTACTAAGTAAAAGAAATTATTTTTATGGTATTTTAAGATACCTTTAAACTAATCCAGCAATCGTTTTGAAGACACTTCTTTACAAAAATGTATCTCATCCTTCCAGCAACTGAGCTATATTGGCAAAGCCACGGATTTGGAACGCGAAAAAACAGAACTCTGTC
>NW_016194395.1:0-3163 GCF_001687245.7 Rhagoletis zephyria | reverse complement strand
AGTTCGACCACTAACACCGTGACACGAGATTTTTATATATTAGATAGTTTCAAACTGTGTACAAAATTTAGAAAAATTAATAAACTTTGGTCAAACGTTTCATTAAAATTTTGGGTATGCAGTTTAAAAGCCCATTTAATTGTAGTGTAATTAAGTTTTAGGGGGCTCGAAATTCTAGGTGTTTCCTGAAATTTTTTTTGTCGACGTTCTTGTGTGGATTTTTTATGTAACGAATGCTACATCGTAGCCAAAAAATGTCAAAAATCAACCAGAACTTTGAGCTACTTCAAACCTGCACTTTATTATATTAATTTTCCTTAAGATTTAAGACTTTTATTAAAAAGTTTGAAGTTTTGATCAAAATGTTATAAATTTTGTACAAAGTTTGAAACTTTTATTTATGTAGTTTTTATTGCGGTTTGAACTACATATATTAAAATATATATATATATATATATATATATATTATTAACTATAAAATTCTACCACATTTAAAAAGAAGTGGTGGTAAGGTTTGCGTTTCCACGAGTGTATGCATAAAAAAACAAAGTGACGGCATAGTAACATCTCGAGAATTTTAATTTTACTACCTACATACAAACACAAACATATGGATACAAAATTTTTTTATATTTTAGTTGCATGTATGCAAACAACAATTTTTTGCCGAATTTATTTATTTTTATTTTTTTTGAAAATATGACTAAAATATTATTTGTTTAGCCGGAAACGTTCGACGAAAACTTTTGAATTTATTAAAATGCGGACAGGAGCTGGCACGTTAAGCAAACTGAACTTATGTTTCGTTTTAAGGCAAAATTTCTAATATAGTTGGTATATATCTACTACATATGGATATTTCCATGCAGCCGTACCCGACATGCGTACGGTTATACATACATATATTAACTTGTAACAGGCCGATGTCTGTACATTAAAGATATTAGAGCAACATGTTTTGAGTCATAGTCATAGTCACCGTAGTAATTTTAAAATTTTAAAATTACATTTCTCGACTGAAAAATAAGATATTCGAGCTAACTCGACGGCACACAGTGTGCTTTTTTAACACTTCATGCGAATTATTCGTAGCGCTTTCGACAGAAGCAATATTTTGATATGACAGAAGATGGCATTGAAAGCTAATATAATTGCCTCTCAAGGAAAAATATTGCCATTGAGCCACACCAACTCCTTGACCTTAAAAATTTGGTCAAAAATAGTGTTCTTCGAAACAAAAGATGGAAAATCCAACGGATATATTTTCCCAAAAAAAAACATTTTTTTTATTTTTTATTATACTAAAATGATAGATTTTAATACGAGAAACACGATTCCACTGCCTAAAAAACGAAAAAAAATTTCAAAAGTGCATCCTTAACATAATTTTATATCCAAAAAATTCCTCGAACACGTGTTAGTTTATTTCATGTATAGAACCCATAAAAAAAATTTTAAGCCAATCGAAAGTGTGACACCAAATTTGGTGTCCGATATGAAAAATAATGGCTTATATATGGAAGGTGTGAGAATCGGTTGCAAAGTATATTTCATAACTCTAGATGCTGGGGGCGTGGCATCTTCCATACAAACCGAATATTTCATATTGCATATCTCTGGAAGTGATCACGGTAGAGTTCTCGAACATGGTATGGAGATATATGAAATCAATCCCATGGTCTTAGAGAAAATTGGTGCAATACAAAAAATTTAATTTGAACGGGACGAAGTTCGCTGGGTCTGCTGGTATTCTTATAGAATTTTTTCCGTAGAATCAGAATCTGAAGAAGTATTAGATTGGCTCCAGCTTTTGAGATACTTTGACTTAAAAGTAGCGAAATACTCTCTTTTGGCATTTTTTAGACATCTATAATGGAATAATGGAGTCTGGTAGAATATTTTGAATAAAATGTACTAAAGCTCAACATTGCTCTTTTAGCACAAAAGGTAAACATTTTACTTCTAGTTATAAACATAATTTATAAAAACTAGTTTAAAAATATACACAGCGATTAACTACTTATAACATGCAATTTTCTCAATTATTTTAAAATTTTTAAAGTAGAAATGTGCTGAGTTGTTCAACGTTTTGCTTACCTGTAAATTTCATACACTTTTTAAAAATAAATAAAAGCATAAAGTGTTTTTTGTCCTTCGGGATAAAAAAAACAGGGGTTAAGCTTCATTTACATATTTCTAAAAATATTCCATCATGTACTGTTTTTTTTTTATAACGGTTCAAAATATGCTAATAATTCATTTTCTGACACCTTTATGTCATAATATCTATAGGAATCTTATCCATGCTGAAAAAGCCATTTCAGTCAATGGCGAGCGCTACAGGCGCATAATAAACGATTTTTTTTTACCCATAATTGAGAACATAGACTTGAACATTCTTCGGTTTCAGCAGAATGGCGCGCCATGCCACACAGCCCAGGAGCCTACGATCGATATTTTGCGTGCCAATTTCGGTAATCCTGAAGGAGCGATGTTATTAACGATTCAGGCCCTTAAGGCGGATATCGAGCAAACGATTCGTGAGAAGGAGCCAGAAATCGTCACCAAGGTTTTTGGAAAACTCGATTAACAGCTTGCGCTATTGCGAAGCTAGCCGAGGCAGCCACATGAATAAACCAACACTATACCGAAAAAAAAAATTGTTTTTGTTAATTTTTTTGCAATTTTTAAAAATAAACCACCATACGGACCACCCAGTATTTATATTTAAGTATGTATGTATTGGAATTCAGTGTCCTTGTGTTCATTGAAAGTATGCGTTAATTATCTGACATCAATAGATTTAACCGGTCCAAAATCTCTTACTCTATGTGGTACCACAATTTATTAGATGTTGAACGAATTTATGAACCAATGCATGGATCGATATCTGGTTGCATTTACATGCATATGTATGTACATACATATATATTTGCTAATTTATCAAGCTGTCTCTACGCATTATTTTGCATTTGCACATTTATTTACGTCATCATAAATTAAGTCCTGAGCCACACACTTTTTGTTTAACAACAAATTCGCACCGACTGGCGAACGCACATACATATCTATTATTCTTGGCTAACAGTACACACACATTTATACACAGACATAGGGAATATAACGGGTGATTTTTTTGAGGTTAGGATTTTCATGCATTAGT
>NW_016194394.1:0-3163 GCF_001687245.7 Rhagoletis zephyria | reverse complement strand
GGCACTGCTCTTTCACTATGCCTTAATTAATGCATCACAACAAATACCACCAACAGCAAACAACACTGATTCCAGGCAGGAATGTGTAAAACAGTATTTCTGTGTGCTGTGAGTGCAACAGGCAATGCAGACTAGCAGTGGACTCATTTTTGCGGTTTTCTTTAAAATTGCGAAATTTTAATTTATGCAGCTTTAATTTTGATTAATTGGAGAGGACAGCGACTTTCATCGCCGAATGCTTTATTTATTTAATTCTTGATGCCACGCACATCACCTCTCCCCTAGGGTTGCCAACCGTACTATACTATATAGTATTGTACTATTTTTTGGGTCTGCGTACTATATACTGTTGGAAAAAAATATAGTATGCAAAAATACTATATTTCTTCAATTATAAGTATAAATATATTTCAGTCATTTGTAAGATAGAAGTGTTTTAAAATGGATGGCATTTATACGGAAATATCAATATTAAAATAAATATACTTTAAACCAAAGGGTCCACAGATCAAAAATGGCAACATTTTTAAAAATGCTTTGAAAAATTTAACAAATTTACTTAAAATTATTTCGCCAATGCTCTCTATTACTGCAACAGAAAGAGTTGTTTCAATTAAGATTTTGAAATGGTGAGATGAGAGAAATAAAGCGAATATCTCACTAATAAAAAATTAACTTTTGATTTATATTAATTTAAATATTGATAGCGATGAAGCATATGATACATTTTTCAGATTTTTTTGAAAAAGTACTATAAATTTCTGAGAAAATGTTGGCAACCCTACTTTCCCCCTTTCATCCGGGTTGCTATCTTTACCACAGTACGTTGCAAAAAGCGAAAATAATCGGGCGGCAGTCTATGGACAGATAAATAAGTTGAATAACACGCATGCGCCTCGGCTTCAACTTAAAATTATTATTTCATACGCTCCGGCAACTGGTCGGTGTCGAATTAAGTTAAATAATATGAGTGTCGATGCGATAGCAAGCGAACAAGAAGTAACCACCAACATCGCCTGCCATCCTGCCGTTTCACCCACAGGGGTATATGTGTATGTCAATAAACATACATACATATATATATATATATGTATGAATGTACTGGGTAGCCAGAAGTCTGTAGGAGAAACTCGAGTTCCGACCTGGTTCGCTTCTAATGAATGTACAATATGCGATAAATCTAATTTGCATTCAAACAATTATTGAATTTTGCTCCCACTGCCTTACATTTTCGACGATTTTTAACTTGCGTTGTGCATTACCTTTTCGGCAGTTGCTAACTAGTTCAGAATTCGAAAATTTATTCGACAGGATATTACGGAACAAAAATTTAGCAGTTTGCTGATATTATGATTAAGATCTAAAATGCCTCCATTTTCTTCAGATCAACAAACTTTCGTAAAAATTTCAAGCTTCTTAATTCGATTTTCGAGAAATATTTTGCGTATGCAGTTTTGTAGCCCATGCAATTTTAGTACAAAAAGTGCAAGGCTAAAGTAGCTCCGACTTACCATTGATTTTTGTCAATTTTTTTTTAATGGTGTTTTGTTGTTGTCCATAAAAAAAAATTCCTCGAACATATGTATGTACTTTGTATGGAAGAAAATGACTGTTGGTTAGGTTAGGTTAGGTTAGGAGGGCGCGTGTGGAATAATCCATACTTTCAGTCGGAGACAGAAACGGAAAATTACTAATCTTTTAAAACATTTTTTTTCCGCTATATACGTACATGCGGATTTTTAGAACCATAATGGCTTTTAGGACCATAATGGCAAAGGAATTAATTATATAGTGTACATATCGACGACTCCAAACCATACCATACTAAGTCCAAGGTGAGCTGGAGGCGTCGATTTGTACATATCTACATATGTGTGTATATCCCATTCAAAAGTATTTCACACGCTTTGCTGATCTACAATGTGAGTGGCTCTTCAGACTAGTTTGTTGTTTTCTTGCTGAAGCCCACATCCCTCTCTGAACAAGTAAACGTACATACATACAGATGTACGTAGTAGAAGCTTCGAACTCGGCGCTTTTCTGAATACGTAATTTTCGTTTCAGAAAAAAAACGAAACCAAACAAAAAAGTCAAAACACGAATCTCAAAGTGAACAAAATGTGGTCCAACCACAAAAAGTCCCTACACGACACGTATGTACGTTTGGCCACGCAGCATTTGGAACTTCCTGCTGCACGTCCTACGCCTCACGCCCAAAAAGGTAAGCAAAACTGCAATGCAAACAGCAGTACCGCCACAGTTCGTCCATTGGTTGGGCAGAAAAAGCAAAAATTCAGCTGTCAGTAAGAGTATATTATCCGGCAAGTTGTAAGTGAAAAGGATAGAGATTTGGTGAGTGACGAAGAAGGCGAAGGCAGTGGAGTAGCCGTCACTTGAATGTTGCGACAAGTGCCCAACTGCAAGGCCACTTCCTGATGCGACGACAAAGCGCCAGTTGCTCGCTTTCAGTTTTTCGGCCATTGTAGCACTTTTCCTCAATCCTCCCTATTTTGCTCCTGATATGTATGTATGTATGGATGTACGCGTACATATGTACATACATACTCACAACCCCCCGACAGAGGAAAGGTGCCATGTCGATGGGCGCCGGTGTGAAGTACAGTATTAGTGCGAAGCAGTGTTGCCGTTTTAGTCCTTTGGTGGCTAGATTTAGCTACCACATACTTTTTTTGACCACATAAATTTAAAATTGCTCCTAGTCCTTTTTTAGCCCTTTTTGGAATTTATTCATCCTTGGCATGAAAAAGTTGTATATGCTTTATTAGTTTTTTTTTGCATTTATGTAAGAGATGAATTTTTCAACTAAGAAAGACTGATATATATACATATATGTATTGTATGTTCCTTACGCTTTTATAAATACATACTTTAAAAGTTTTGGGGCTGTTAACTTATCTGTTAACGATTTAACTATANCACGGCCCTTAATATGCTAAATTTGTTAAATGACCCATCAAGTCGATTGACCGTGTATGTTCTTGTGGTGTGATTGTACCAGCATACTGGTGTCGTTAGTAGTGAAATTAGCTCAATTTTCTAAGTAAAAAGTATTTTGGAGAAAATTTCTTGCACTATATGAGTCAAAGCCGTGCTTGTAGAAGATTAAGTTCTCGATATTGCAGTTGTGAATTAAAAAAAAAAA
>NW_016194393.1:0-3163 GCF_001687245.7 Rhagoletis zephyria | reverse complement strand
AAGTTGACAGAAAATTAAAAATCATTTTCCAATTAAATTGCTAGTGATAAAGTGTTCTTTTTTACGCGTCAGCCCAGAAATTTTTAATAAAAAAAAAAAAAAATTATTAATTATTAAAATTTTATAAAGAGACAGTCTTTTAGTTTCTATAGGTCATATTTTCCTCTCTGCACTTCCAAAAATGAACAGCTTGAACAGTTTTAAGGAAATGGTTTATTCACGATGAAAAAGCGAACAGGTAGTTTTGTGTTTTGTCGTGTCTCTCTGCTGAAAATTCTGTACGAAATTCATTAAACCGCATTATTTCGCTATCAAAATATTTATACACCGTATTTAATTTTTTTTTGTCAATTAAATTGATCGCAATTTTTAAAACCGGTGGCAGCTCTCTATTCTTTTATAGTCAAAATCATCCGGAGTTTATAGCGAAAATATAGGAAAAATAATCATTCCATTTGCGGTTGTTTTTTCTTATACATATGTATGTGCTTTAATAAACTGTGAAAATTTCATAAAATCCGGTCCAGTGGTTTTTGGGTAAACTTGACTATATATATAAGACAAGATTCATCGCGAAATTGTATTTACACGGGAACTTGAAAAATATATACATACATAGGTCCTAAAAAAGGTAAAATCAGCCACTCATGCTCATATACCCATAGTTGCGTATGTAACGTATACGCCCCGTAGCAACATACGCATCATCTAACCCGTTTACTCGCACGTTTTAAATCAAAAGTCATATTATTTAAAAGTAATTCAGTATTGGCGTGCGAGATTTTTACGCAGTATTCCTTATGCACATATATGTATTTATAGTGGAAAATATTTTGAGATGGGGATTTTTCGATAAATATATTTTTTTTTGTAACATAGTAGCATAATTTTTTTTTTCATAAATGAAGTACATTATAACCCGAGTAACTAATATTTTTTAATTGCTACTCTATTGAAACCACATTTTCGAAATCGTTTCCTGTTAACCCCGGTCAAGGTAGATTTTCAATGGTTGCAGTAACTCCCATAAAGGTGAAAATTGGTAAGAATGTTACGTAAGTCATTATAAATGAAATGTGAAAAGTCCTTATCGATCCCAGTTCTGCAAACAAATTATGCCAGGTCAAAGGCCACATAAATGGATTTTTACAATTTTTCAGCTAAACCGTAAGGTTTATCTTAAAAATAGGTTAGACAATGAAATTATCTCTAAAACCCGTCATGACACTTTTCTTCCTAAGAGTCACCATTTCTGGGATATAACGACTCGATCAACATCCATTTTGTAATAATTTATTTAACTTATAAAATACTTTGAATTGAGATTAGTTTTTTTAAAAGGTGGCAGTATAAAAAGTTCAGTTTGAATGGCAGGTGCCACGGGCCCTTTTTCAAGAACCCACATTTTTCCATGAGTATAGTATTGATTCCATATATCTCTATACCAAGCTCCAGTACTCTACCACAAATACGTCCAGAGGTATGCAGTATGAAAAATTCTATTTGTACCGGAGGTGCCAGGCCCCTTTGGCTAATCGAGATAAAAGCAAATTTCATTTTTATTAAGTAAGTAAGGATTATTCAAAACTGACCATTAAAATAATTTTTAGAGGTGAGCATTTTTTACACAGACCCAAATACACGAAACACAAAATATTACACCAGGGCTTATGAATTCTTTGAACCAATACTAAATAAAAAAATTACGCACTGATAACGCGTTTTCTCTGTAGAACTAATCGCAGATGCATTCAATTGAAAAGACCAGCAATTTTAGTACAAAAGGTAGGAAACGACTTATGCCACTTTCAAAATTAACGGCTCATATGTAAATATGTTTCAGATTGCAAACAGTGGAAATAAATTTCTCGCAAATTAACTGGCAATTTAATAGAAAGAAAACAAACACACGCATATTTGTATAAAAACATGAGTTCAATAATGTAAATACATTTAAAACAAATGTGCTACAGAGGAAAAAAAGTGATCACAAAAGCATGAATTCACAATTAAAAGCTGTTGATTGAATACACAGAAAAACAAAAGAAAAAAAAAACAAAGGCAAAATATTTACAAATGCCCATTTGTGTATGATACGATTACAACTGCATGCATGCCGATTGAGCCTCGCTGCTGTTTATTCCGAAAATAAACTGATAATGCAGTAAATATAATTGTGAATTGAATGAAACAGCAGAGCCGCACTAAAACTTACACAAAAAAAAAACACGAGCGATAATAGCTCTAACAGTCATATGGGTACCAACAACCAAAACAAAGGCAAGTAATTTATATATATAAAATTCGAAATGTTTGCTGAATTAAAGGCAGAGCGAGCGCAACAATTAATTTTTATAGGAGCGACAAAATGCAACTGAATGTGCCCATATGGAAAGTATAAATGTACTTACATACATACATACATATACGGCTGTATGCGTCAATACAGATATGAGCAGCGCCATTTACGCATTTACGCGATAAGACATCGACAATAGTCAAGGATAGTATGTACATTATATGTACATTTGTCTGTAGGTTATAATCAAACCGAAAAAGTGGGCCGCACTACTCATTCGAATAAGCCGCCGCCAGCAGTTTAGTCACAAAAGCAATAGCAATAATAAAATAAAAAAAAAACTTCAGAGTTGCTAGCTGTATACATATGTATGTACTAGGGATGATAATTTTTCAGCTTTTTCCGATCCCTGGATTTGCGGGATATCGTTATCACAATTCCGGGATCCCGCGATGAATGCTGGGATATATGTAGATATTTATTACTTTTCAACAACTTAAATCGAAAAAATTCCTTCCTTATTGTTTGAGAAGCTCCTAAATATATGGGTTTGAAATCTACTTTTTTATTTAAAGTGGCATTTTTATTTTTTCTCTCTGACGTCAAGATTTATTTTGAAGGACATAGTAATTTTATGATTAATCCCAAGAATTATTTAAAAAATTTAATGCAATGTATAATAAGGATTTGAGTACTAAATGCAAGAGTAAATTTCTTTAGAATTAAAAAAAAAATAAAATTTATTGGATTCACAAGGACGAATAGGTAAGTTTTTAAGCTGATACAGTTAGAAGAACGAAATTCGAAGATGTTGCCGAGTTTATATAAGTCCTTAATATATAATTTTTTCAAAAACAAATATTG
>NW_016194392.1:0-3163 GCF_001687245.7 Rhagoletis zephyria | reverse complement strand
CATGTGACAGCAAAGTGAAATGAATGAGTACACAAGCGTAGAAAATATTTGATATGGTTACGGCTGGTAGCCCTGTAGGCAAGAACAATTCGATGAAAAGATTGTTATAGTTCTGGTGATATTTGGAATTAGAAGTGATTGGATTTTTAGAAGATTGCCCTTAAGCTGTTAAAGATATTAGTTTTGTGTTGCTTTGTTTTCGATAATTGAGGGCGTATCCTGTCAAGAAGGTTGAATTATTGTAGGTATAATGGCAGTGTGAGTTTGCAATTGAAACAAATAACTGTCCTTAAAGGATATAATACCAAACTATTATTATACTCATAAAAGATAAGCGTTAATTCTAAGTTTCCAACATATTATTTTAAGTTGAAAGGCAAGTGCCTACTAAAAAGTACTACTCAAATTTTAAACTTTTGAAAGATGATGAGGGACCAAAAAAAAATTGAATTTTGAAAAACTCTAATTTTATCATTCCCAAACTTAGAGTTCAGAGCGCTTTACAAGTTAGTGACTCTTCGAATTTCCCGCGTAAAAAGTTTTAATACAATCATGCTCCTGCCTACTACTGTCTGTAAAAAAATTATCATTTAGTTTGGTTAAGTTACTGTTTATGTTATGTTTTTTCATTATTTTTTTTTGTGTACAGAAATAGAAATTCTTGAGTTTAAGAAAGTTTAAGTTTTCTGGTGTCCTTTACGACGATACAAATTTTTAAAAAATCGGTTTGTATTTTTTTGTTTAAAATATTTTTTTATAAAAAAATGTATTTTTTGCTTTTAAGTGTTTTTTCTAAAATTTTTATGTACGAAGTATATAAACATGCATACCAGAAGAAAGGGGCTTTAATCGCCTTTACAACTATACCAAATATTTAAAAATCGGTTAGTAATTTTTTTTGAATTTTTTTTTTATAAAAAAGATTTAACTTTATAAGTTGTTATAAGAGAAAAAGGATATATGGGAGGTAGTCATTTCCTTGCACTGAACAAAACGAGAAAATTTCCACAGAGCTTAGTAACACAATTTCACAGACAGCTACCAACTTTCGCCTTATGCTGCTTATACTTGTAGCTAAAATTAAGCTTTTAAATTTTAAGGATGTGTGGGTGGTAGTCATGTCCTTGCACCAGTATTGCCGAAACTTCGAATTTTTCTCAATTTATGTACATATTCTGAATCAGCATACCAAATTTAATTTTTCTGCGATTACTGCCCTAATTTTGCTGATTCACTTATTGCTTATAATTTTGGTTTTTAGTTACAAATAAAATGAGTTTTTAACCAATTAAATAAGGGGGTATGCGTTAAGAAATCCACTCCTGTTTTTTGCTGCAGCCTAATTTACATACATACATGTATAAAATATAAATTTCCCTTAAAATTTTTCTACAGGGTATTTTCGCAAATACCTTCAATCAAGCTAGCAAAATTGATGTTGACAAGTGGTGAATATAAAAATAGTAGAAAGTTAAAAAGTGACAACAGAGGTTAGCACTCACACATAAGTCCATCAGTCATTCATACCATTCTTATGTAATTATACACTTACATACGTATGTATGTATTTACATATGTACTATGTTGTTACTCCAATCGCGTACAAATGTACTAAATAAAATCACTCACCTGTTGCTGATTTTCACGCTGCGTACGCAAACGCGCCTCAATGCATTGCCGTGTCTCGATAAATGCCTTCCGTTGCGCCTTCTCCTTGGGCCAATGCGTATAAATGCCTGTCAGATTGGAGAGGAATAATGCCAAAAGGCTGCAGAGCAACTGTTGCATGTCGAATTGTGGTCGGAGAAAATGGAAAATTGAATAACAAGAAAAAGAAACACACAAAGAAAACACAATGAATGCAAGTCTATGGTTGCAAGGTAGGTTGCATATTTATCTTATTCTACAGTTATTATATTTGTTCATTGTTGAAAACGTTTAACAATAGCTTATGTAGTATATGTGTGGGCACATTTATGGGGGTACACGTGTTTGTGTTGGAACGGAAAAAGTAAACAATTGCCTTGATGTACAACACCATGTATGTGCATGTGGCATGCCACAAGCAATTGTAAATGTCGCACTGTATGTTTTATTGTCCCACTTGAGGGTGAGTGCAATTGGATGTAGTCCAGAAGTGTGTCTATATAAAAGTGTGTACAAACATACATACATATATTGGGTCAAATGAAAAGTCTCCGTGATTTTTTGTTACTAAGTGGTGTTGATGACCAACAATTTGGCAACACTACTTAATCCGAGGTGACATTTTTAGTGTGGAAGGAGTTCTGTAATTCGCCGCTCGTTCAAAAAGTTTTGTTGATTGGAAGTGGGCCAAGGCGCTTAAAATCAACCACATAGCAGCTTGGTATCATCTAAAAACAGCTAACTATTCAAAGAAACTCGATGTTGTGGGTGCTACGTGAATTAATGCAAAGAAATTTGATTGACTGATGGCAAAACGCAACGGAATGGAATCATTTTTGAAGCGAATCATTACGGGTGATGAAAAATGGATTAAATACCGGAATATGAAAAAAAAAGTTCTGAGAAAAGCTCAAGGTCAAAGACCGATTATCCTCCACAAACTACTTCAAAGTCTGTATTTACGGCAAACCAGGTAATGAGGAGCGTTTGGTAGGACTGTAAGGGAATTGTCTATTATGAACTGCTGCTATGGGGCGAAACGATGAATTCTGTCCTTCAGTCAACTAAGAAAGAGCGACTAGAATTGGACAACAGAAAAGGAGTTGTGTTCGCTTATGACAAGGCCAGCCCACACAAATCTTTGGTGACTCTGAAATGAATTGACTGACTTCCATTTGTTTCGATCTTTGCAAAACTCTGAGGACGGTAACAAATTGGCCATCGGAAGAACCGCTGAAAATACCTGTCTTAGTTTTTCGG
Source organism: Rhagoletis zephyria (assembly GCF_001687245.7). Lineage (NCBI taxonomy): Eukaryota > Metazoa > Arthropoda > Insecta > Diptera > Tephritidae > Rhagoletis > Rhagoletis zephyria. The sequence goes on along the minus strand of NW_016194392.1, from coordinate 256 downwards.
GGAAGAAATGACAAAAATTTCATAGATAATTATAGCCAATATGTATTATGATTAAAATATATATATGATATATATGATTAAAACTGAATTCCAGTGAAGAATTTTTTTTTTTTTTAATTTATCCGAAAATCCGCTGGGACTTTTCATGTGACCCAATATTTATTTGTTGCATCTTCCATGGCATAACTACGAGAGTACTATTAAGTTCGTTGAAAGTATGCTCGAATACGTTTGTGTATCTACTGCACGTATTACA
>NW_016194391.1:0-3163 GCF_001687245.7 Rhagoletis zephyria | reverse complement strand
TAAGGGCGTTTTCCTCGCCCTTTACAATTTTATCCACACCCCTTGTTGTTTCCAAGCCTACGTTAGCTGAGAAAACGGCTTTGAATTTATTCAACACCAATTTGGCAAGAGGTCCCTGCGCTTCTATAAGCCGCATGGGCATGTGTATANATAATCACTTTTTTAAAGGTAGAAAAGGCAAAAAAAGGCAACATCAAATGTGTATATATGGAATCAGAGAAAGCTGAATCGTGGACATTCTTAATCGAATATACTCTATCTCTTTAGCAGAAAAAAAGGCAATTTCCATAAAATCCGTTCCCTGGTAATTATCTTCTAACAAGTTATTTATAGGTCAACGAATTTAGCAGCGTAAATAATCAATTATAGGCCTGTATGAGTGATACCTGGGTGTCAATGATTTAGATCTGATATTAGTTATATAACTTCGGAATTCCGCTTTGTAGTTGCACAGTGGAGTAGATTACTAACAAACATCCAAAAAGAATTTAAAAACAACTACTACATCATTAAATTAGTTTCAATGTTTATTAAAAATCCGGACTTTTTTTTAAAAGTTCTCAACTGAAGATCTTTGGTTTTTATAAAGTTGCATGAGTACTCTGCAACACATGTTTTCAAAATTGTAATTCTTAAAATTTAATGACAAACAGTGAATTTTGAGTTGATTCATTTTTGAACAACGTGTACAATATCCAAATGAAATGACGACGGAACATTTTCGCAAAATTTTTAGCTAATGAAGTACCTTTGTTTGTCTGTTAAATTCGAGTTTTTTTTTAAACGATTTCCAATCGTTGAAGATGTCTGCATGTGTTGAAAAATATATCTTCCAGTGCTAGTTCAAAAATTGTGTTACTTAATATTGCAGACGCTTTCTATGTCATGAAAACAATACGAAAACTACGCACTTTATTAAATGTTTGTACATATTTTACTTCATACATAAATTTTTACTAGATATTTAGTACTTACAAAATAGTTACACTCTGCTGATAAGTGCATGTATGAACTAGCATATCGATTTGATTAGATTGATATGTTTAGATAATGTAATGCTTAGATAAGGGCGGCCCAAAAAAGTAAGGTCGGAATTTTAGTGCTCTCACTCCCAAGGATTGTTCCATACTGAAAAAAAATAATACCCCTGTTGTTTATTTTGAAATGAAAAAAAATATTTACAGCCAATTTCACGAAAGCAATTTAAGTGAGAAATTATTTTCATTTTTTGAATTTTTTATGGAAATTGACAGAAAATAAATAATCATTTTCCATTTAAATTGCTGGTGAAACCGGCTGTTAGAGGTATAGAATTCTTAAAAATCCCATTTTTTAATAGTAACGAATTTTTATAGGTGCCCCACTAACCAAAAATAATGCAATTAGCCGTCCAAATGAAGGACTTTTCAAGTAAAATCCCATATCTGAGCCATCAGTTGTATGATGGCTATAGGTTATAGTGACCCGATCTTTGTAAGTTTTACTGAAAGTTTTCTGTTGAAATTGAGAAAAATTCATGTTGCTAGCTTCATAAATTGAGGAGTTATACAAAAATCTCATATCTGAAGAATAAGTTGTAATGGAGAAATATTGTGTTATAGTTTTCCGACAAATGAATAATACATTTTGAAAATACATCCGCATACGAAACTTCAGTTGGATATCTCGAAAACCGAGGAACTATATTGCGTTCAAACAGACAGGCATGAAAGCTATAAGAATTTTAGACAGAAAAGGAGCAGAGCATTGCATGAAGTGTGAAAGCTGGGCTCGATGGGTCCGAAATATTGATATTCAAAAGCATTAAACTGTTTATTTTTAACTCCTATTAAAGCTATACAACGAAAAGGGGATAAGACTCGATCGTGCAAGGTGCTCCTTCCCACATAGCTGCTCAACGAAAACTCCACAAGCTATACTCTACCTACCCATGCATACCAGCATTCGGTCTACGATTTTAACGAGTCGCGAATCGATCGCGCCAGGATCACCGGAATTGTGTCAGCGTATTTATACAGAGGTCTAGCTTTTTCCTAGATTGGCGCGCTCTGTTTCCCCAACCAAAACATCAATAAAAGTTATGAATGCGAAAAAGCACTAGTATCGTTGCATCACGTGGCTACCTGAAAGATTTAAACTCAATCAAAGTTTTTTAAGCACTTTTATGATTTGCTCCCAGTTTGCCGAAATGAAAATATTTTTTTTTTTTTATAACCGACATGAACATCGCGCAGTGGGGTTTATATCCACCCCTTGCCCGCTTACACATGTCTATCTACTAGCTTTCCAAAGAAAAAAAAAATTTCGCTTAGTACTTATTAATCAATTTGATTTATTTACCCTCATTTATTTTGAGTGCTTTCGTTGCGATCTTTGACCTTTGTTCAAAATGATTAATAAACAAATGTCTCTCACACAACTGGTAACCTCATGTTTCCTTCAAAAAAGTCAAAAGTCCCCTTACACACTTCTACTAACTCGCAGCATTCTGTAAGAACATATGTTTCCAATATTTTAACACTAACTTGACAGCTGCAACAGTTTCATACATATTAACCAAATGTGCTCTGAACACTACATATGTATCTTCTTCTTACTCGAAATAGAATAAACCGAAAGTTCATTGCCACACCTATGTATGTTGAAGAGAAATTTTGTAAACATAAGGACCTTTACATGTTTACCATTTCTCATTGGTTTTTTTTGCTGCATTTTTTTAGTTTAAATTATTTACAGGAGAGTTGTCTAGAAATCACACTCTTGTTAAGTTTTGTTGGAAAAATAATACGAGTACAATACTCATACTTTGAAATGCGATTTTTACAACGAAACGCCAGTGTAGTCGGAAGTTTTTAAGCATTTTTGCTGTGTCACTAGCTTCGATGTCTTCCTCGCCGTTGTAACTATCTGCATTTTTACAAAACTTGCACAACCAACTAGAAAAGTCTCATATTTCAATGTGAAAATTTTTCATTCATGAATACATTTTATGTAGCGCCAGGCTCATGCATATGTATCTTCATTAGGGTGGTCCAAAAATTCATGTGAGGAAAAAGTAAAGTCGGAATTTTAATGCTCTCGCCTCCTAGGACTGCACCGAAAAAAATTATATCCCTGTTTTTTTTTTATACCCGAGCGCACTTGTGCACAAGGGTATATTAAT
>NW_016194390.1:0-3163 GCF_001687245.7 Rhagoletis zephyria | reverse complement strand
GGGGAATTTCGTAGTCGTCTACTACAATAGCCAACTTTTGGTCCACTTAACTTTGTTCTTTTATTAGTTAGTNCCAGATGCATTTCGGCATAAAAAATAAATAAATTTTGAAAAAAATGTCGCTTACGTTATTTTGGCGGTTAGGGCCGATGTATAGCCTGTGGGGAATTTCGTAGTCGTCTACTACAATAGCCAACTTTTGGTCCACTTAACTTTGTTCTTTTATTAGTTAGTTTTTTTTCACTTCATAATATAAACATGTATTATCGTCCAGGGCCGGTACTAAATATGGGACGGCCCCCCTCTAACCTTAAATTTTTTTTTAATATTTAAACGAATTTCCGATGTTATCATCACATCCTTATTCAGGGCTTTTGAAACATACCAAATATTTTCGTGTAGAAATTCTTTTTTTTATAGAAAAGCTTCGTCTAAAGGCAGAATTTGTTTTGCTATACTGTTGTACGGATCAAGTGAATGCGTAAAATAGTTTTTATTGTTTTAGCCTTTTCCAATTTTTCTAGCATCGCCAGTTACCCCAAACTTCAGGTCACTAGGCAAACGGAGCTCACTGCCGAATATTACCCTTGCAGGAGTTTTANATCCCAATCTTTTTGATTCTTGTCCACGACCTTCCGCAAATGCTTTTCCAGGGTTCGGTGGAACCGTTCCACCATGCCATCTGATTGGGGTTGAAGAGCCGTTGTTCGAGCTTTCCGGATACCCAGTATCTGGCACATCTCTTAGAACACCGCCGATTCAAAATTTCTTCCCTGGTCAGAGTGTAGCTCTATAGGTACACCGCATCTCGCAACCCAATTGTAGGTGAATACCTCCGCTACTGTTTTAGCTTCCTAGTTTGGAATCGGGTATACCTCCGGCCATTTGCTAAAGTAGTCCATAACCACAAGGACGTATTTGCTTCCCTGTGCGCTCATAGGGAATGGACCGGCTACATCCATGGCAATCCGCTCGAATGGTGCACCTGAGTTATACTGCTTCATCTGGCCATGACTTCTGAAATTCGGCCCTTTAGCTGCAATACACTCTGCGCAGTTAGTAATCCACTCTGCGACCGATTGCCGATATCCAACCCAATAGAATCTCTGCTTGATCTTCTCCAGGGTCTTCGTGATTCCCAAGTGCCCTCCACTAGGACCCTTGTGGAATTCCTTCAGAACGTCCGGAATTCTTTTCTTNCATCCATGGCAATCCGCTCGAATGGTGCACCTGAGTTATACTGCTTCATCATTCGGCCCTTTAGCTGCAATACACTCTGCGCAGTTAGTAATCCACTCTGCGACCGATTGCCGATATCCAACCCAATAGAATCTCTGCTTGATCTTCTCCAGGGTCTTCGTGATTCCCAAGTGCCCTCCACTAGGACCCTTGTGGAATTCCTTCAGAACGTCCGGAATTCTTTTCTTTGGAACTACTATTAGGTTGCGGGAGCACTGCCCATTTTCACTTTCCCATACCCTGTGCAAACAGCCAGATATCAACTTTAAGCTGTTCCATTGTGCCCAGTATGCCTTACATACATACATCAAAAGCTCGAGATCTGGATCTTCCTGCTGACACTTTCGTAGCTGTTCTTCCTTCCACTCTTCCGCTGGTGTTATTGTCGTTAGCCGGACGTCTATAAGGCCCTCTTTGCCCTCAGCTTTTGAGCAGTGTTTACATTCCAGGCTACATGGTCGACACGACATGGCATCGGCATTTCCGTGGATACTTCCCTTGCGGTGCTCAATAGCGAAGTTATAACTTTGCAGTCTCTCAATCCACCGGGCTAGTTGTTCTTCTGGATTCCNTTTGAGCAGTGTTTACATTCCAGGCTACATGGTCGACACGACATGGCATCGGCATTTCCGTGGATACTTCCCTTGCGGTGCTCAATAGCGAAGTTATAACTTTGCAGTCTCTCAATCCACCGGGCTAGTTGTTCTTCTGGATTCCTAAACTATAGTAGCCACTTCAGCGCTGCATGGTCCGTTCGAACTCGGAAACGTTGCCCATAGAGGTACTTGTGGAAATGTTTGACGCACTCAACCAACGCTAGTAGTTCTCTCCGAGTTACGCAGTAGTTCCTCTCGGGTTTTCCAATCGACCGGCTATAGTAGGCAGCGACCTTCTCCTGCCCATCAATTACCTGCGAGAGTACGCCTCCTAACCACTGGCATCCATATCCAAAATAAACGTTGCACCTGGAACGGGATACGCTAGCATAGGTGCAGTACATAGCCGTTCCTTCAGAGCTTGGAAAGCCTCCTCCTTTTAGGACTTAGCTTCAGACCAGCGCCAGCTATCCTTTGGAAAACGTCTTCCAAATTATTCAGGTGTTCGTCAAAGTTTTTACCCAATACGATAATGTCGTCTAGATACACCAAACATGTTTTCCAATGAGCACATGGTCCATAAGTTTTTCAAAAGTGGCAGGAGCGTTGCAGAATCCAAAGGGCATCACCGTGAATTGCCAAAGACCATCTCCAACGCTGAAAGCTGTCTTCTCCTTGTCCTCGTCACTTACCTCCACTTGCCAATAACCGCTCTTAAGGTCGGGTGTTGAGAACCATTTTGTTCCAGTCAACGAGTCCAGAGTATCATCGATCCTGGGAAGTGGATAGCCGTCCTTTTTCGTCACATCGTTTAGTTTCCGGTAGTCTACGCAGAACCGCATTTGACCATCTTTCTTCTTCACAAGTACTACCGGCGAACTCCATGGACTCGCTGATGGTTCAATCACACCACTCTCGCTCATTTCTTTTATTACTTGGCTTACAGCTTCACGTTTTGCCAGTGGAACACTTCGAGGAGCTTGGCGGATTGGCCTTGCATCACCAGTATCAATGCGATGTTTCACAACTTTTGTCCTGCCTGGTTTGTTGCCATCTTTGTCGAATATGTTGGAGTATCTGCGGAGAAGTTCCTTAGCCTTGTGCTGGTATTTTTCTTCCAACCCTTCCGTCCAAGAATTTATGTGTTCCGCAATGTCATTCTCGCCAGTGGAATCGCTTTCAGGTAATTTTTCGCAATGGAAGTTTGCCCCTACCTCTCGACATTACCCCAGTACAGTTCCTCTTCGGACTTTGATAGGTGATTTGAACTCAATGAGTACTCGAACAGGGATGCGTCCATCGTTTTGCGTCTTAGCCAGGGTTTTACC
>NW_016194389.1:0-3163 GCF_001687245.7 Rhagoletis zephyria | reverse complement strand
CTTCAAACACTTTCAACACTTCCACTGGCATTTAGCTCACTTTTCAGTCTGGAAATCTAACAGTTTTGCGCTTTTTCGTATGTTTTTTTTTTTTTTGCTTTTACTTTTTTTAGTTTTACCTGCAACTTGCCAAACTTTTGTTTTTTGTACGCCTGTAATTCTAAACCAAAGTTGTGGTTTTGCGGTGCAAAAAATACTCGTTCGCTCGCTCACTTAGCAAAAAGAGCGCAAAAGCAAAGTTGTACTGCAGCTGCATGACTTTTCCGCACACACACACATCTATTTGTACGTACGTATTAATCTATGTTCATTCATGTATGATTCTGTATACATACATACATACATATATATATGTTTTTTAGTCTGCATATTTCAAATAGTTAAATTACGGAAAACACGAAAGGCATAACTGGCCCAGCAACATCGCAGCCGCGCCGAGGCAGGCAGGCAGCTAAAAGCAATCTCAGTCAACTGCGGCAAGCATTCTAATACTTACGTATGTACGTATGCTTAAATACGATTATGCAAACAAAAAAATATATACTTACATGCATGAAATTTGTAGTCATATTCCTGTGCATACATATTTATGTATGTATAGTGGCGTTAAAACTCCTGCTTTGCGCTTGTGTGTGTGTGTGACTGCAGGAAAAACTTTCCACCACCCAAAAGCGGAAACAAAAGAAAAGTTTTCACAATAATTTTTGTGGTTGTGAATGCANTTTACACACTTATAGCTGTAGGGCGCGGTGTATACGTAACCCATATCATCGGTGTGGGAAAGAGTTTAGTTCAGTGGAATCAATCTGAGTTAATTTTCAGCAAAAATTTCTGCTGTTGTTAAATGCTGACTGCAAGCTTATTTAAAATTTGATGGAAATGATTGCACAAAAATTATGAAAAATTTTTGCAAAATCAAAATTTGCTTGGCGAGCAGGCTATTAAAGTGTAAATAACGCCTGATGTAAAGGAAGTTTAATATATTTGTGAGTTTGTAAAGTACGCAATTGTTTTTGTGTAACGTTTCCCACACACAGTGCTACAAATGTTGGGGGCTGGTTAATTCTGGATGAAAGTCTTAGAAGCGAAAAGCCCAACATTTTGCGTGTATAAAGCAAAGCTCCATACCCCCGGCTTTTCGGTGCCGCTTTGGGACTCAGTACAGTTACTTTTCTATGAAAATAAAGTAGCTAAATCCTCTTCGAGACGTTGGAGTTTTAATTTATTTTCCTTTGAAATATTGTAAGAAATTGAGTTTTTATTTTTGTTGCAGGCGAAGAGAGAATGATATGAACATCAGTTCCACGAGACCGATTCTTTGCTGGTTCGGAAAGTGATATATGCGCGAAATAGTTTCTTCGAACATACTATATATGTATAATATTCATCCGAGGAATATTTTTTTTCAGAATATTTCAGTGCACCATTTTCTCTACAGAACACCTCTTTTTGAACCTGTATAATTAAGGTATTTGTGTTACCGCTAGTCTCAAAATTTTTCAAAAAATTATTTCTCGTGAAATTTTACTAAGGGTCTTCTCGGACAAAATTTGTGTATGATTATTAACGTAAAAGTCTACATAAAGTAAAATATCTAAGAATTCTAAACACTTTTGTATGGGTTATACTCTGTAAATAGGTAAAATAGGACACCGATTTTCGAGTTCATAAATACTAAATTAAAGTCGCGTGATTAATGATCAATATCTACCTACCAACGTCGGGTTAAGTTAGTCTACATGGATTGTCCCAAATAACATTTAAGAGAATGTCCCATCTGAATGCAAACCATAACTTAGTCACCGGGCTGCCCAGAGTTAATCAGGGAGTGTGAGGCAAAATGTTTCCACCTTAGACAATCACACTGTGGCCTTTCAGAGCTGCCACCTACGAGAGCTGAGGCTGTAAGCGTAATGAGCTCCTCCTAGAGCGCCTTAGGAACTACTTTGGTCCTGATGTGTCTTGCAAGTCCGCTTGTCCTAGTTTCACCCAATGCATGCAGGGCTGACATGAAGCCCAACCGTCCAAGTGTGAGCCACATGAGGACAGAGATGTCCCCAACTGCTCCTTATCCGGTGATAACGTTTCAAGAGTGCCTTTCCATGCCAAGCCATCAGCTACTCCAATGCGGTTTAAGGTCAGACATTTCCGACTGGTTACGAGTGCACCACCATAAAATTCAGAGTCCTGATATCCGCCTGGCTGCATTCCACTTCTGCTTTTCTGCAATCACCCCGGCCCAGATTATCATCCCTTGAGGGAATGTAGCCAGAGAAGAAGCTTGTGAGAGCGATTTCGAATGTTCAGTAATCTGTATGATTAGGTTTGAAGACAAAGCTCCCCAGACCGAAGAATGACAGTGAAGATGGCACAACGGCGAACCAAAACCGATTTGTCTCCAAAGCAATATTTATGAGGGATGTCAGAGGCACCAACAATCGAAAAGAAATCAGGACTAGGCTTTGGTAACTCTTCGCTGCTAGCTGTACGATTTCCTGTCTTGTCTCTGAAGTAACTTAAGTCAGCGGGGTTATTCACAGGTATTCGCCTAATTCTGGCTTATTTCTTACACCCTTTCACGCGTTGGAAAAAGTTGCTCCATGACTCCCCACTCCCTCCTCGCTCTACTGATTTTGGACTTGTAAACTTCGAGTTCCGCATTATAGAGTTCCAAATCAAAATACACCCACTTTTACGGGCCATATTATACCCACGCTCTCGAAAGGCTCCTGCACGCAAACTTCGACCAGCCCCTCCAGCACGTCCTTGGAAATCTCCGAGTTCCTATCTGGTGCATAAGAAAGAGCCAGCCGAAGACCTTCTCGATAAAGCTCCCAATTCTAGCCCTTAGATTCCTGTAGTACCAATATATGTATGTATTTAGGTATATACGGCTGTATGTGTATCGACCACTGCAACGACAGCAATTAATGATTTTGAAATCGATTTCGTTTCTTGTATTTAGAATGTCTGATTCATACAGATCCAGCAATGCATCTGAACGTACCCAGGCATTAGAACACACATACAGACTTGCATTCTATACCCGAGCGGAGTTTACGCTACTCACAAAATTTTAACTAAAAGAAATGTTTTGCTGGAAAGATGGGGGAAAACTAGTTGCACAATTCGCAAAGCGAATGAACTGAACTATTTGAAAATT
>NW_016194388.1:223-3164 GCF_001687245.7 Rhagoletis zephyria | reverse complement strand
ATTGCATCCCATCGAAGCCATCCGAAAAGGGATTAAATTTATTCGTGCGATTGTATGCCGATGTGTCGATTGATGATTGTTTTTTTTTGCCAATAGTTGTTGTTTTTTATGGTATTCGCGATTGTATTCACTTGTTAATTAAAATTTCACAAAAAATTCGTGGAAAAATCCACACCCCCTCTCCCCCCCCATATAATCAAGCAGCTCGACTTACCTGTAACAGCCGACGGCGCTTCGCCTCCCTCTCCCACTGTTCCCACTGTTCCCACTGTTCCCACGCCCTGCAGTAGGCCTCGTTGTTTACTTTTGTTAGGCTTGCGGTGGTTTTCCTTTTGTTAGGTTTATTTATCTTCTTGCTGTGGCTATTTGTTTCCTTGCTTTTATTGTTACTGAGTGTTTTGTTTTTGTTTTTGTTGTTGTTGTTGTTACAGCTGTTGGTATCGCTTCGCCTCGCGCATTCTGTTACCTTCGAATCGGTATATTCTACATATTGAGTTGTTGTTATTGCAAATAACAGTAGTATTTCGAACCAACAAGTTAAAATGAAATTGCAGCAAATACTCAGCATTCGGCGAACGTTGTTCAAAATGCCGTTCGTCATTTCGTGGAAAAGTATTGAGTTGGCTGATTTGTGGGCGGGCTGCTTGCTCCTTCTCCCTTCGCACTGTTTCACATACCAAATGGGTTAATGAGTTGCGTTTGCGGATGTGGTGGTGAATTTTTATATTTTTATTTGAATCTGCAAATTTTGCTTTAAATGGCGAAATGTTTTCTATTTAAAAAAAATTGTATGACATTTTTCTGATCTGTTTTGAAAATGAAAATTTAAAAATAGAGGAAACAATGCCAATTAAACTGAAAATACAACGTTGCCGCATTGTTCAAACTAAAATATAAAATAGGATTTTTACAGTAAAAGAAACTTAAGCGCATTGCAGTTTAATAGAATCTATGTTTGATTGCCAAGCTAAAATTAATTCACTCTTTATTCTCGACTAAGTTAAAAGCGTTTTATTTTTGTAGCTTAAAAAAAACTTTTGTGATCCGTAAGAGCTCCGTCAAGGCAACAAACTGGCTGAGGAATTAGCGAACTGCGGTTTTTTGGAGAGTCTTATTGGACGGCAGCCAATTTTAGAGCAACGCATTGCGGGAACGATCGTGTACATCAAGGATCTCGGAAATAAAAGTCATGGGAGCCATTGGTGTGGTATGACACCTGCAAAACAACCAAGTGTTTCCTGAAAAAACCTGACAGGGTGGTAGCGAAATTCCTTCCAAACAAAAAAGGAGTGATCTGCGAGCCCTGATAGGACTGATTACGGGGCACAACCAGGGGGACGATATATACTGGGGGCGACATATACTCACCATTGGCTGCATCGACGCTCCACTGTGTACATCTTGGTTTGAAAGATGAGGGAAAGTACAAAACATTTTCTCTGCCGCTGTCCGGGCCTCGCCAGACTCAGATGGTACATTTACTGGGTCGGATACATTGGGAATGGATGATATACATTCTCTTTCCCTCAACAAACTGCAAAGATTCATTATAGAGTCTGGTGAGTTTGCAGAGGAGCCATGAATTCAATGGGCAAAATTCCATTCCATTCCGAGAGCTTCGTCAGCAAATGCAGAGCCTAGAAGTATGCAACTTCACCCTTTAGTTAGCGAATTTCGTAAAAAGGACATGTTCACTTATTACACAACTTATCAAGTCCTTTATTCAAGTTGAAATTTCTGCTCTACATAAATCTGTGACAGTAACCCATAAACAGTAATGAAGGTTAGAAAATTCAAAAAAAATTTTTTTTGGTGATAAGGTTAGTGATTCGAATAAACTTGAGTCCATATATAAATCTGTTTTTATACAGCGCAATTAAATTTAATGGGCAAGAAACCCAGGCAGTTTATGAGTCATTGGCTGTGTGGGACTGGCTGGTTGGTTAGAGTTGAGTAGCGCTGTTTTTAAACCCACAGCCAGTTGGCAATTTTAATGAATTTCAGTCTATGATACAGAGAGAAGTGGCTGCAGCCTGAAATATTACACTAAAATGATTTGCGGAGTACCTTAAAGAGTTGAAAAGTAAGCTGATCTTGCGATGTGCACACAAAAAGCTGTAACTAACTCTAGAGTCGGCTTTATTTCGATTATGAATATGCCCAATTGTATTTTGATCAATCCTAACAGTGCCCTGTTATTAAGTGGGCTCTAGGAAATTTCCCCGGTAAATCTAGGTTATTCTGTTGTTGATTTCCTTAACCGGGGTGTTCATATCCACAGAATAAGGCACATTTGCATATACACCGTCTCACTTCCCCATGTCTAACACCCATACTGGATTAGGTTTAAAGAAATCAGAAATTATCGCCAACTCTCGCTTACAGTCCTCCACTAGATGTGGGCCGAACTAAGGACTATGCGAGAAAATGTTAATGCGAATTTTGGGCAGGGTTTGTGGTTGTTCCACTTTTTTGGCATGATATACTACACTCAGAAAAAGGTTTAGTTATAACAACCAACATTTGGTTATAGCAACCAAGTGGCTTAGTTGGATATGGCGAAATAAATATCTAGTTCACGGAAGTCTGCGATTTACTTGAGACTTCTAGTTGGGACAAATGTATATTTGTTAATAATTACAAAACGACTACCTTGAGTGGACAATATTGTTAGTTGAATAAAATCATTGTTGAGCAAATATAAACAATGCTTTGGTAGATACAAGTTTCCAATTAATTTTGTGAACTTGCTGTAGACTTGAATTACCTATCAAAAAAGTTTCGGTTTGACACAAATAAAAATTTACTCGATGGTTGTTGTGTTTACTTACTTCTTTTATTTGCATATATTAAGCATAAAAAATACATACATAAATATTAACATAAAATAATAGTGTAAATAATACATATGTATACGGTGGTATGAATTTCCTAAAAAGAA
>NW_016194388.1:0-195 GCF_001687245.7 Rhagoletis zephyria | reverse complement strand
TATCTGCTGGAAGTGCTGGTTTAAGTATACTGCTTTGCTTTTTCCTTGGCTAAACAGATACTTTCAAATTATAATTCACATGAATTATATATTCACTGAGAGACCCCGGTTGGCATCAAACTTTATATTTTTAAAATAACTATGCACACACCGAAACAACTCGCGGCAATGGCAAAACTGAAACTGAGACAAACA
>NW_016194387.1:0-3164 GCF_001687245.7 Rhagoletis zephyria | reverse complement strand
TTTGTAAAAGGCTATCACGAAGCGCCATAGCAAGGATGTGCTTGTAGTAAGTGTTCGTAGTTTAAATTCAACAATGTTAACTCACAAAAAATGCTGGGCTTACCCATGCTTTTTCTTCAAAGTAGTTATTTCCAGAAAGGGCAAGCATGTACTAAATGTAAAGAGTTGTTAAAATTAAAGAATACAAAATTATACTTGACAATAAGACAAACTATTTCGTAGAAAACTCGAAAAATGTGAGTTGATGGGAGTTAAAATGCAAATGGTAACGAAAATTACCAAATTCAGACGCGTGTAACCATTCTCGATATCATTGGCGAAGAAAGTACGGCATTCACCAGGGAGTAGCCAAAAACGACTATTTTTCATCCAAATTAGGCAGTTCATGACTTCGGGTCCCATCTGGAACAACCGAATACCTTTTTAGGCGGAGCAAATATAAGCAGCAAACCCCCAGCATTGGGTCGGGCTCTACGCTGAAAAGCCCAAAATTGCCCCGGGCGAAACCCCTTGACTTTTATTGACGATCACGGCGAACATTCAAAAGTCCTTGATGTCGTCGGGAAGACCAAACTGACATCACCGCAATCCAAGAAATGCACTGGTCGCTGCAGAGAAAGGAAGAGAGACGCCGAAATAACAGAGTGGAGAGCTGGAAATTTTGGCCGACGGGAAAATCGCCTGAAAATTTTACCAGAAAGATAGGTGACTTACTGAAGATTTCAAGGCCAGGACAAGCTCATGCAAGAAAAACAATGGGGATATATGGACTGATGTCCAGGATATATCTGCTTAAATTACCACTTTTCCACCTTATGAAATGGTATTACCACTCAATCCTTGTGTAATTTCACCAGCTCCGTCAGATGAGGAGCGGACCTCTCCTTGCCGTTTCGACACCAAACAAGGTCTTATACAGGGCGACTCCTGGGGAAAATAAATGGTGCTGTAAAACTGAACCCATCAGGTTTATATCAGCGTACAATTTCTGGCGTATTAGGATGATATCGATAGTATCGGTAACATCAAGCACATCAACTGTTCTCGATATTATATAGACGGTGAAACGATAAGCTGTATGAGTTTTAAAGGAATATAGACACAGAGCAGGGGATTAATGGCTTGGCTATGTCGTAAGAATACACACAAATAGCCCAACTGTGAAATTATACAATGCGTACATGACTCTGTTAGCAGTGGATTCATTTGCGATCGAGACAACAGGTGATGAAGGACTTGCACAGTTATAAGCGGTTAGCGTGCTTTATTGGACTCAGTCGAACTTTGCAGATAGAAGTGTTTAGGAATCTCCTATTGCTCACATTTATAAGGCATCTGAAAAAAAACACTAACGATGATCAAAATCAGGTTGGAAAGGAGAGAGGGATTTTCCTTACACTTAGGCCAAAGGCCCATTGTGACGCCATATGCATTTTTCATTCCACTACCATGTGTCGACGCTGACTCGGGTTCAAATCATCTCTTAACATCATTAAACTAGAACGTCAAGGCTAAAGAAGTTGTGTAAATTTTTCCGCAAGGTTCTGTAGATTTGCTTTTCCGGGCATATGTAGTTGTCTTCTACTAACCGCTGTGCAGTGGCAGATAAACTGTTTCACACTTTGCTCTTCTTCTTCACATCAGCATGTACGCTAATCAGACTGTGACCTGTAATAACTTGTGTGATAATGGATACTTCGTTCCATTTTAATCCCAATAGGACGGTAGTAAGAGAGCCACGTAAGCCATTGTTCGTTTTCTGCTTCTATGGTGTTGTTCTTAACATGTATTTAAAAAGTGGCCATTGGAACCAACCATGTCCTTTTCCGTAAGAATGGAAGCAGTCGAATCCTTCTTTGCCAATTCCTCAGCTTTGCAGTTACCCTCAATGTCTCGGTGTCCAAGAACCTATATGAGTTGTATTCTATAATGCTGCGCCATCTTGTTTAGAAATCTGACTTTGTGTTGTCTACGCACTAGTCTAGAGCTTTTATTTCTGTCATAGAATATAAAGACCTACATGTTCTCTTTAGTTTTCATTACTAGCTACCGAATGACCTTCTTTATAACCAGCCCCTCCGCCTGGCATGCACTACAGGAGTCGGGAAGCCGAAAATGTTTCTAGTTCCAGCTGTTGGGAGAAGACTTCTCCTTCGGCCTTTCCGTCGTGTTTGGAGCCATCAGTTGTTGTTGAGCGTCTGGTAACTATTACAGCAAGAGCGCTTTCCATGAGAACGCACAGGGTGGTTCACGGTCACCAACCGTAGGAGTGGGGAGAAAGCACCCCTTACAGAATGCACTCCTGTCAGACAGGAGAGTCGTATGTCCTTCACTTCTGAACTCACCACTGCTGGTGAGTAACCCAACCAGTGGTTTATCTACCCGTTGACCTATCTAAACCGAGAATCGCATACCTTCCCGTATTGATAAGAGCCCTTGCTATGTCCAAGAATGCAACTAATTCAAATTGCTTTCTTTGTAATGATCTTTCAATTTTCGAAACCAATGTGTTGAGAACTGACTATAAGGCCTGAAGTCATCAAGTTTAGGATGAAAGGATCTACTGTTTTTGGTGCGGACACTACCTTGACTTCTGTACAGATCACGGGAATGTAGCCGAGTTATCTAAAAGTAAGGCGTGGCGACAAATAACTGTTACCCCAGTTTTTTGAGAAATAAAAGGGTATTTTATAGATTTTGCGAAAAAAGTATTTTATTGTTATTTTTCCACAGATTTTACTTTAGTTGTATTAATTAGTTAATAAATTTTAATCCCTATTTACATTTGCTAGGAGTTTAAACTTAGAGATAAAAGTTCATTTGGCATCCGCATATGGAGGTATACTTGGACTCGACTGAGCTGTCCATTGAGATGCCCCTAGAGAGGGGAGGGAAAAGTACTCAGAGTGGCCGGAAAAAGAGAGTGGGTGGGTAGGAGAAAGAGGGGAAGCTAAGGGACAATGACGGCACCTTGGCTTTTTGTAGGAAGTAATTCCTGGAGGGTTCCCGGTCTTGCGGGCTCATCATCCTTGCAGTTGCCAGTGATTTCGCTGTAACCTGGAACCCAAAAAAAGTTAATAGCGAAATAATCAGACGCGGTCGATAAGGTCAAACCCCCCACTGTTAGTCCTTCTGATATTTTGTACCTCTTTAGAGACGGGAGG
>NW_016194386.1:0-3164 GCF_001687245.7 Rhagoletis zephyria | reverse complement strand
TCGCTTTGATAACTTCCAATAGTGACGAATAAGTGACATACGGGCGATAAAATTATTTTCCAATTGCTGGCAGGGATACAGTAAAGATGTATTCAGTTTCACTATTATTCGACTTTGATAGCAGTCTGAATTCAAGATTTTGTTTGCAGTATACTGGGGGAGGAGCCTTTTTTAATGCATGCGGTCATGCCTCAATAAATTGAACCCGTTGAGAGAAAGGTTGAAGTCAGGAAAGCCACTTTGAAACCAAGTCTCAGTAACGCAAATTACATCCACCGCAGACTCTTCGAAGACATACCTAGCAAAGTCAAGTTTGTTTCGGCTTAGACTACGTGCATTAAAATGCACCAAATTAAGACCATCATTTTGTTTACACAAAATGTCAATAACAACTTTCTTATTTTCATTAACGCGGTAGCCCGACCTATACCTAAATTCGCAAAACTGAACCGAAACAGAAACAATCTAAAAGCAAGCAACTAAAGCTTGTATGTATGTTTGCATAAGAACAAGACATTAGCAAAAGACAGAGTAATGCATGGAATGTCATTAAGAAAACAATTACGAGTTCAACAGAAGAGTAACTAAAGAATAACTTAAGATAAGAAGCAGAATAGTTAAGAGGAAAGCAGTAGATGCGAGAGGTTGAGCAATAAAGAAAAAACAGCACGTACGACATAAACAAATGGTAAACATAACAGCTATACATAAACACTCGCTATCAGGTGTCAGGTGCAGCAACAACACCTTTGGTGCTCTTCATGTCAAGTACCTTCACGGCTTTGCACTTAGGGCGAACGCGTACATACACACTCTCACGAACTGAGAAAGCAGCTACCAGCGTTTTTCCTCTTCGTTGCTGCATTGGAAAGCGCATCAGCTCGCGGTTGTTTTACGTATCATGTGTATGTATTTTCCCATATAAGTTGGAGCCAACATCACGGAGCATTAGTGGCCGTTTTTTTCTTTGCATAGGCGTGCTACTACTTGAAAAAGGTGGAGCGATCGGCAGAAGATGCCAACTTCACAATCACTGAAGCAGTGGAGTTAGGATATTCGAAACGCAGAGCGAAACCGAAGCGCAGGCAAATCCAAACTCTGACACAGACTACGAAAGGTAGCTTCCAAATTCTCATTGCCAACGTAGGGGAGACCATTGATGATAAGATCATTGGAAACAGCTTGGTTTTGTCAATCGTTTACCTCGTTCTTAAGTAGCACCACTTCCTTTTTCAGTTGTTCATTCTGTGCAATTTGGAATTGTCCCATGTTCTTCCATTTTTCGCAGCGCCTTTCGAAGATTCGCTAGCTCCGCCGTTAACTCGCCAATGCGCTGCATCACTCGCTCTTCAGATGTTTTTACTCGTTCAGCTATCTCTTCTACAATTCTCCTTTCTGAAAGTCCAGTCGCTCTTCAATACGCTCAAGCCATGATGACGGGGGCGAGCTCTCTTTTTTTCTGCTTTATTGAGAGAAATGTTCTGCGGTGTCAATACCGTTTGGCGCGCAACTTTGCCTCTCGTTGTTACTTTAAGCTTGGCTTGAAATTAAATTTAGGTAATTTGTGAAATACAAATATCGCAAACACAAAATATAGTCAACGCAACTACTCGGTATGAGGTGTAGAGATAGTTTGATGAGATCCGCAAACACTTCTAATGCAAATATATCAACGGAAACTCAGAATAAATGTGAAATTAATCCAGTGCACCGACAATTTTCATTTACAAAGCTATTTATGTTTTTAAAACTATTAAATAACCTATATAAATATATATTGCTTAACTGGTTGGGTAGCTGGCGAGGGCTAGTCTCCAGGTTACCTTTACATATGTATTATGTGCAGCGGGCGGAAATACCTTGTTAGCGCTCCGCGTTATTAACGAGTTGTTCATCATGGTAGAAAGGCCAAGTTTCCGATCCATGTTCCCGTCGTCATTAATGTGCTAACCCTGGCGCTGGATTTCATGATGTGAGGCGGGAGTTTCCGCTCCGCGTTATGGGCGGGTTGATGGGCATGGTCGGCAAGACCGAGTTTCCGATCCATACTCACAGCGTCTTTCATATGCTAGTTCGTTTGCTGCATGGTCGGATGTAAAGGCCTGGTTTCCATTCCGTGCCTTCCTGCCTAACAGCCAGAGTTTAACAATGATCAAATAGTAGTCTTTTGAAAACACCAAAGTTATCACAGTTTTTACATATGGCGGTAACTCGTTAAAACACTTTAAACCTTTATAAAATATATATTTTTTTTCTTCCTCTGTTCTATAAAGTGGGAGCCTAAAGCAATTATTTTCCCTGAGTATGTATGAATGAGTTTCATTTATATACCGAAGATTGTCGCTTAGATAGTCTGGAAGTTTAGCGTTCTTAGTGTTGTATACGAATTTCATAGCATGATAGAAAACTTATTGCTTAACCCTCAGCCAATTCATATCTGTGATCATCTCCTGCGTGGGTGTATCGTAAATCTTATTTAATACAAACCGCATAGCTCTATTTTGCATTTTTAACAATTTATCGATATTTGCGTCGCTTGCTAAAAAGAAGATTGTTGGGCAGTACATAAAATGTGGTTCTACTATAGATCTATAGACGAGGGTTTTAACCTCCTTCTCAGACACTTACAAGATCTTTTCATAAGAAAAACTTTTTTCGCAATCTTGTTCACTGTTCAAAAGCTCTTTTGAGATCAATAAAAACCACAACGATATTCACCTTCGAGTTAAGGTCCTCCTTTCACTGGGATATTATTAAATTCAGCGCAGTCTCGCATGAGTGTTTAGCTCTTAAACCTGTTTGCTCTATGATGAGTATATTTTTACTTTCAATTTGGCGCATCACCTGATTTGTAACCACATTTTCCAAGATTTTTTCCATACTAGGCAGTGTATTAATTGGTCTAATTTCCTCATATTTTACTGGTTTTTTCACTTTTTTTTACCGGAACTATGGCCGAGGTTTTACACTCTTTTGGTACTGTTCCTGATTCAAGACTCTTATTTATTAATAAGGAGTAAAAGGGGCCCTATCTATTCAACTAAATCCTTGATAAAACCTTCAGATAATAAATCACTTCCACCAATTTTAGTCTTAAATTTCTTCACTATAAGGATAACATCATCTGTAGTAATTTCCTCAAATTTAAAGGTGTCTCGACTGTT
>NW_016194385.1:0-3164 GCF_001687245.7 Rhagoletis zephyria | reverse complement strand
ATTGGCGGTCGATGCGCGGGCTCTTACAATTAAAATAAAATACTAATATATTTCAGATACAATATATTTTAACTATTACCAAGGGATTTGGATAAAACTCGATTTTCGACCCGCCCTAATGCATATGTATGTAGGTCAATCCATGTCTATTCAACCAGTGGTTGGTTGGTATCGACCATTTTTGCTTTGAGTGAATTTTGGTCAAAACTTTTCGTTTATCATATAACGAAGTGTGCCAAAAGAAACAGTAAAACTTTTTTTCGATAGTTATGCAAAATTCTAAATTTCACAATTTCCAGGATTTTGCAAGCTTCTTATTTGAATATCTCAAACACAATTACAGTCACCACAAAAAAGGTTCTGGTATCGTTTTAAAAGTGAAATTTGGGGCTTTGAAGCAAAAATATGCATCCAAAACAACTGAAAAAATATAAAAATTCACAGAATCGTAAAACCAAAAATATATAAAATTTTGGGCTCATTGTTTAAGATTTTTTTTTTTTAAAACTTTGAGTAATGTTATATTAAACAAAATGTATTTAATTTACATTCATTTTTAATTTACAGTTTGCAAAAATACTTTTTGTTTCAAAGCTCAAAAATACATATATTTAAGATTAGTTAGAGGTATTTTATAAAAAAAAAGTGGATGAGTTTTTGCGTTGGCGATTTTTTAAATATCAAATTCTGTAATACTTTTATTATTATTATTATTTTTTTTGTAAATTGCCCCAAAAAGCACCTTTGATAAAAGACCAGCACAATGTTTTTTAGATATTCAAAAAAAATAAACTTGCCCAGTCTGGAAAATTGTGAAATTTTGAAATTTGAATTTTTTTCATTTGTTTTTTTTTTATTGCTTGTTTTTTTTTCATTTCTGATAAAAACTCATCAAATCCAAAAATGGTCGATTCGACATGAATGGACCCATTTGTGTGTACATTAGGATGGTTCAAATATGCATGGTTAAATAAACTATTGGTTATTATTACTGGACGTCTGCTGAAGAGAAACAAAGTTTTCTGATTGAAAAATATTGATTTTTAGGAATTCAATTCCATTTCTACGAAAACTTGTTTTTTCCATATAAAATACATAGAAAACTTTGATCGCTTTGAGCAATCTCGAAATATTTTTTGATTTCAAAATAAAAAATAGGGGTATAAAACAATGCCAGCGGGTGAGAGCATTCAAATTCCGACTCTATTTTTTTTTTTTTGAACTACCTTAATGTACATACATAAGCGACAGCTTAAAGGAAGTGAATTTGGCAGAGTGCTCAAAGATGATGCCTTCCTCGTTCATGTTTAAGTACTTTGCGTATGTGTGAGTGAGACTAAGCGAAAGAGCCGATGGAAGGAAATGCGGGCAAACACAGAAATTTTGTGCAAAAGTACATATTTGTGTGCTGTAATCTTACTGTATGTATGTAGGAATGTTTGAATGCATGAATATATGAATGTAGATGTATTTATTTGCTTCAAGCGTAAAATCCTGTTGTTAGCAAACATTTCCGCACACACCTTATAACTTATTTGTTCCTTTGTTGTTTGTTCGGCGAAAAATACTAGGACGTAGTATGGTTTCATTTAAGAGACGTGTAGCTCACCAGCATCTTTGCAGTAAAATGAAATTGTGTTTAAATGCTCGCATAACAGCGAGCTTTATGCGGTTTTTATGTTGACGCGATTTTTGCAGTTCTTTTATCCAGTGACCTTCGTTAACGTCCTTCTAAAACCCTTAGGGCAAATACTTAATTTGTTTATTTACGACGATTCGTTTGTTTTTCCGTGCCCTCCTCTAATTAATTTTCATATCAACTATGCCTTTCATTTTTAACTTTTTGACAAGTGCAGTTTTATACCCAATGTACATACATATGCATAAATGACTTTACTCAGTTGTAAACTTTTTGAAGTAGTTTTAGCAAATATTCAATATTTAACGGTGGCATCGGCAAGTATGATTTCTTTAGCAGAAAAAAATAAAATAAAATAAATAGTAGTCTACTCACTAACTGATTTTCTATATATAAAGAATCGGTCATGTCTATAGCATGCCATTTCAAAGTGATATTGTGTGCCACTTATGTTTATTTATTTATTTTTAAGGATTTTCAATTAAAATATAGTTCATCCTCAGACAAACCCCATATGAAACCAAGTTTAACAATTTGTAGAAAACTAAAAAGAAGTGCAAGAAATTTTCACCTAAGTTTCAAACCTTCTTCTCGGAGGTGTTAGAATTTTTTTGAGTACACAGTTTTTTAGCCCCTTCAATTTTAGTCTGATATTGTGCAAGTTTCAAGTGGCTAAAAGTTACCGTTACTTTTTTAGAATTTTTTTCGCCAAAGGTGTTGCGGATTCCTTCCATATACAAATAAATTGAGTTTATTCATTATATAAAAGCTAAGGCGACAAAAAAATCTAAAAAATAAGCGGTAATTCGTACATTTTGGTATACAGTTAAATAGGCAATGAACTTTTAGGGCCGTTTTCTCAAGTAATCTGTAACTTTAAAGCTCACTCTATATTTAAAGGTTGCATTAAAATTTATGATTGTGTCTGAAATAAAGCATTTTATTATCGGTTTTAAATTGATTTACAACCAAGAAACATACATACGTCAAAAACCGATAATAGATATGCTTAACTTTAACCATAGCTTTATTTTTTATCCAACCTTTAAATATATAGGGAGCTTTAAAAGTTAAAGGCTACTTCAGAAAACGGCCATTAGTGTAAAAAAGTGCAAATTAACTAGGCCTCACAGATGTTTTTTTGTAATTGTTTTTTTTTTGATGTTATCACGAATTATCTTCCATACAAGGCACATATTAATGATCGACAATTTTTTGTTTTTTAGTGTGGAGGAAAATGCATAACACCATCACTACACAGAATTTTTTAATTCAAAAATGCATCAATAATTAGAAATATGCAGTGGGTATTAAATGCTCACTTAAAGTCCAATATTAATTTATTTTCTCTCATTTTACAACCTTTATTTTTTCCCTTTGAATCTAGTTTATCTAGTGAAAAACATTAACGTTAAAAGGGTGTTTTTTTCATCTCATTAAATTCGCCTTCAAATTATGCCAAATTCAAAGTTTATATCAATTAAAAACAAATTAAACCTTTTTGTGCAAACGAATATTTATTGAA
>NW_016194384.1:0-3164 GCF_001687245.7 Rhagoletis zephyria | reverse complement strand
TCATCAGCAGCCATGCCGTCGCTGTTGCATGCGTGGCGCACGCATACAGGCAGAATGTTGACCCACTGGCAGCCACTCACACCGACACTGAGGAACAAGTGGGTTTTCTACATACATACATGGTGGGGAAATGTACCATCCAACGAGTGGATTTTACACCGTTTTAGTTGCAGATGTATGCACTTGTGCATGTGTGCGTGTGTGTGTGTGTGCAAGGGAAGATTTATTTGAATGGTTATCCGCGTGTATGGGTGTGAGGAGGAGTATGCGGGATGCTTAAAATCGCATTGTCTTAAGAGTAGCCAGTTTCATTCCAATTGTTTTCAGCTGCCTTTTTGAGCACAGAAATTCGATGAGCAAAACTTGTCTGGACTCTGTGTGATCCTAGTTTAAGCTTTTCAAAAACTCTTTAAATAACATGCGGAAACATTTTTTAAATCATTTGGCAATTTCTACCAGTTCTACTACCTGTACAATACATATGTAGATCAATTGATAAATTCAAGCAATTAATTTCATATAGTTAAAACCGCACATAGGAGTATTTATGCAGAAAACCCGGCCAAAAGTCAGATTTACCAATTTTTTCAAAAGTTCAGTAAAAGATAAGTACCAGGTTGACCGAGCTTTGCTGGGAGTGCATATATTTTTTAAAGTTTTCAAGATTTGGATTGCTTTAAAAAAACATCTTGAAAAAGAAAAGTTTGGATTTCGATATCTATTAAGTAAATTTCTTTCTCCAAAATTTAGGTGGCAACCCTATTCTGAAATACGATGGAATTAATGGTACATATCTTGAACGTGTATTTACTGTGTATATACATAAAAAAATGCCGATTGAAATTAACAAAGTAAAAATTTGTAATACATAGAAGCGTGGCAACCCTGATGGAAAAGTTCTCAGCATTACCTTTCATTTGATATCCGTATTGCGATGGTTTAGATAAATTGTGTAGAATCGAAAATAAGTGGCAAACTTACACTATTATCCTAAGGGATAACATTTTGCATATGGAGAAAGCATTGTTTAAGAACCTTCTCTTGGTACCCAGGAACAGTAATATTTTACCTTTTTTTTCTAAACAAAAACTTAAATAAATATGCGAGTCGAAATAGGTGGCAACCCTACTAAAAATATTTTTGAAATAGAGATCTTTAAGGTGCCTTCCATTTGATACCCATATTATTATGTTTTGATTAATTTGTAATTCATCTTTCTTTTTTGGACCTGAAACCAGATTGAATGAATTAGGGACCTTTAAAGTACCTTCCATTTGATACCCATTTTATTATGTTTCGATTAATTTTTAATTAATTTCGAATAGGTGGCAACCTTATATGAGTCTTTTCGAAGATAGTGCCTTTTCAGATAACCTTAAATAAAATCCAAAACATCATTGTGTACACATTTTCAACGAAATCGTTAGAGCCATTTCCGAGAACCCTATGGATATATATAAATATATACAAGAATTGCTCGTTTGATATAATAAGGTATTAATAAAGCTAAATAACTAATCCATTGAATGGTAGCCATGAAAACTCCCTCCGCTGCTTTCCCTTTGACATATGTCAACCCGAACAGTCAATGTTGTCGTAGTATTTTTTTTTTCCNCTAAATAACTAATCCATTGAATGGTAGCCATGAAAACTCCCTCCGCTGCTTTCCCTTTGACATATGTCAACCCGAACAGTCAATGTTGTCGTAGTATTTTTTTTTTCCAACGCCCTTTTTCAGAATTCGTTTCAAAAACGCCCTATCTCAGCTACCGATTCAAAAACGCCACATGTCAGCACATTTTAGATACATTTTGAAGTTAGATAGACCGTTGTTGAACCGAATTCTGAGATAGGGTGATTTTAAATAAAGTTCTGAAATAGGGCGTCCTTGAAAAGTGTTTTGAGATAGGACATTTTCGAAGTGGCTGCCGAGATAGGTCGATCTTCCACTCAGCAGTCGATATGGAGGCAGGTGGAAATAATACATTGCTAACGTGCACCGATTTTGCTGAAACTTGACATGTGCGCTAATTTTCTTAGGAACAGCCTTCTACACTTTTGGCCGCAAGCATTAAATTTCATTCCATTTCATCTACAACTCGCAAAAAATATGGGACCAATCATTACATGTGTGATATAGTTGCAAAGTGGCGCGAAAAGATCCAATTATATACTTGAAAATAAGGGGAAATTTGCTAAAATATGCGTCTAAATTCAAGATCTGACGAACCGGAACTCACGCTTTTTTTTAAATAATTTTGAGTATCTACATATCCAAGTCAATTTTTGTTTAAAAAAGAGCTAAATACCAAATACATATACCGTGTGTAGAGAGGCGGGTGAGTAAATGATCTGAAAGTTTGTACTTATGGCTTTTACTTTTCCCTCTCTAAGCACAACGGGTGTTTTTTTTTATCAACTGTCACCACGACTTTTTCCACCTGCCTCCATATAGTCGAAACACTGTGCGCCGTGTATTTAAATTGTTTGACCGAGCTTTTTTTCCAATAAGCTTCAAACTTGTTTTTGTGTCAAAGCTTAATTAATAAAATAAAAACTGCAAAAGCCATTAAAAACCCCTTCACTCTTGCTCTCAAGAAATTGAAAAATCAAAATTTTGTGGAAAGTCACAAGTCTGATATTGAGCTTTAAGAAGTATTTATGTACGTCAGTATTGGTGATAAATAAATAAAATGGATTCCTTTAAATAGACGTTCTTGAAATATACATATGTACATAACAAATTTCGGTTCGTGGCCTACATCCCTTTTAAACAACTGCCCAAACGTGTAACTGGAATGCCTTATGACCCTTTTGGGACCAACGAAACAGCACGAAATGGACACAACGAAGCTAGCAGCTGCAGCAAAAACAACTAAAACAATCGAGTGGATCGAACAAACGCAGCTGAGGGGATAAAATTAACCAACATCTTGTTCGGCGTGTAATCACAGTTGCTGTTGTTGTTCAGTAATTTGCTGTGCTTTTTCTGCCAGCCATTCATTGTTGTTGTTGTCGGCTACAGTAGCTGCTATTGTGGCGGAACAAATCACGGACACGAGTAAAACATGTTGCTGCCACAAGGACAAACTCATGCAACAGGGAACCGAAAGCGACTTGTCGATTGCTTCTGCATAAGTGTGAGTGCTGCCGTTTGCTCTATT
>NW_016194383.1:0-3164 GCF_001687245.7 Rhagoletis zephyria | reverse complement strand
TGCGAAATATATTAAACTTCCAGCAAGGTCGCCGATAATAGCGCTAAAGGACACATACATAGTTAGTTACCGTAAGTGCATACACACATACATATCTACTTAACAATGAAGAGCTGATAAGACAGAATCGTCAGACAACTAATAACTTAGTTGATAAGCCGTGAACAATGCACCTTTGTATGGCTGAAGTCTAAACAAAAGGCAGTAAATATATCTATAGATATGCATGTACATTAGACCGCATCACGATTTATAGGCTAAAAAAAATGTCAATTGTTGTTTTTGGACATTCAGTAAGGTAAACATTTTTTATTGAGCACCCTGTAAAAATAGCTAAATCTTTTTTTCTATAACTTTTTGATGTGCAAACATCTTTGGCTCCCGATATGCTCGAAATTTGCTTCTAGCGTCGTTGTCACGAAGTATTACAAATGAAAACAAATCTAATCAGCTGTTCTAGCAACACTCTTCATTGATGTACTGAAGAAAATATGTAACGGTAATTAGCCCAATGCACGCTTGCTTCGCTTTGAGAACTGTCATTATTATTTTTTAATGCTACAAAAGTGGATAAAAGTTGGCCAAATGGCGGCTTTACTTCAATTGCTTGACGTCTATCTCTATTTGCAAGCTGTGCAGGCTTTTGAGAGGGGGGTATGTTTTCGTCCTAAATTAATTCAAGCAAATTGCTAGACTTTTTTAAGCAAAATTTTGCTTAAGTAAAAATAATGCCAGCATTTGTCGGAAAAAAGTATTAGCAAAGAGAATTTTTCACAATAGATATAATTATGAAAAAATATGGCTTATGCTACAACAAAAAGCAGATATATAATTTATAAACTTTGTGCAAAACTCAGGAAAATACAATAAATTTTCGCTCTTTAATAAATTTTTTTTTGAGTGCAGCATATGTAACCAATTTCTTTTCATTGGAATTTGGAATTAGAACCCAACGAAATTTTACTTCTAAAGCGGATTTAGCGGCGTTTACAGATTTTTTTTTTGTGATACACTCTAATGTACATACATATTTCAATTTATTTGCCCTGCGATCTTAATCATGCGATACACTTCAATTAAGTATAAGTAAATACAAGCGATTTGTAAGTAATTGTAAAAGGTAGTTATGACGAATCTTTGGCTGTGAAGAGATTTCGCTTTATTTATTTTTAAGTTCATATTTCAGTTGATGATTTCATTTTTCGCCAATACTGATAAGATTGCGCGACAGTTTTGAGGGTATATTTGCGCCGTTTGCAGTTGTTTTATTGACTCAGCATTTCAAGTGTGAACTTAAGATTTTCTTTGCTATTTAAACGAAGAAACAAAAAAAAAATGTAGATTTTAATGCACGAGAGTTCCAAATAAAAAGAAGTACACACTAGATGTGTATTAACAATCTACATATACTATTTTCCAATGTATTTCATTTAACCGTTTTCTAATCTGGAAGAAAGAGCAGTTCAATCTACAACAATATCCGGATTCCGGACCTTAATTGCGCCAGAGTAACGCGGGATACTCAAGGCGGCTGAAGTGCTCCTTCTTTATTCAATTTATTTGACATGATATTAGGCTACCTCTGCGAAAATCTGCGCCTCACTATGCATATGATGTTCATGCGACCTCAGAAAACATCCCATGGCTGTCCGGAGTGCTATATTTTGACACATTCGTAGCTGTCTCCGCTGCGTCCTACTACTTCCTGATGACCATTTTGGTAGAGCCGTAGTTGTAGTGCAGAGCTGGCCGATCAATTGCCTTGTATGTTGCCAGAATGCGACTTGAGGACTTTGATGGGGCTCCATACTTAGTTGAGAATTGCCTTTGTGTGTGTAGAGAACGAGAGGCGGCTGTCGAAAGTGACAATTAGGAGCTTCGCGTTGTGAATTCTCAAGCTGTAGTCTTACCTTCTTCGTCCAGGTGGAAAAGATGGTTGTACAAGAGATAACCGTTTATTTTTGAGTATAGGATGGTCGTCTGCGTTTGAGGTCAATAAGAGTTCCTCTGGTGGACTTCGGAATATAGAAATTAAACCAAAAGCGAGGGAGGACACTACCCTGTAGAACCTACTATTTAATTTTTCATGATTTCAAGGTTTACTCTCGAATTAGTGACTGACCATTGCCGATCACTCAGATAATTCACCATCCACCGTTTGAGCTCCTGTGGGAGGGAAGTGGACGCTAAAGTTCTTCGACAAATCCAGCGCTACTAGGATGGTTCTCTCTCTGGTGCGGTTGCACATAAAGCCACGAGTTGTCTGGTTGTCAAAAGCTTTTCATGCTGTGTTGGTACTGTTCACTTCACGGAAGCCACGCTAACGCTTCGCTTGGGGTCAGGTGATACGTGAACTGCGAGAGTAGCAAGAAGGCCTCGAGTGTATTCACTACTGAGATCGACTGGTTTCCTCGGCTTAAGTAATGGAAGAGGTTCCTAACTTCCACAAGTCTGGGATTATGAGAATGGTTATCGATTAATTGAGAACCTTCATCAGCTAGCATATTCCCTCGGGGCCAATGGATTTGGAGACTTTCGGCTACTCGATGGCGACTTGAACCTCGTCGCTAGTGAAAGTAAGAGGCGTTCTGTTTTTCGTCAGTTTCTGCAACCTTCTCATCACTCCCCGCATGGTCTTACCCACCGTAGGGTGCAGTATGAATTACCAGCCGAAGTAACTCTCGCATAGATTCGGANACACCTGAGACAACAGTCCGAAATAGTTCCGAATTTTTGTTACATTTACTTTTGTAGTCCCCAGATACAATTTTGGCAGAGTGGCTAGAATTCGCATTCTATGTATTGTAATCTTATTTTATTCATAATTCAAAGCTGCATTTATACCTGATCGGCCAACCGTATTGGCGTTACTAAATCTTTTTGAAAAGTTTCCACGCTTTCCTTCTCACCGAATCTTTTTAGTTGAGAATCGCTTTTGTTTTTTTTTTTATTATATTTCATATGGATTTTATTTATTACTTTTATCTCAAATGATCCCAAAGAGTTTGTTGGCGCTATTTTACCGCCAAACCGCTACCGATTGCTGAGGCCTTTACTTCTGTTTATTTGATTTTTGTTGTTGTCATTATAAAAGTCTACACAACTTTGTATATTTGTGTGTATGGTAAATGTTTCAGTTTCGAATTCCGTCGAAAACATTTTTG
>NW_016194382.1:0-3164 GCF_001687245.7 Rhagoletis zephyria | reverse complement strand
CTGAGACAAGCAACAAAACAACTATTCCAAATTGTTCCGTCACATGTTGCTTAAGCACACTTTGCCAACTATTTATTTTTTTAAGAACCGTTGCGAAAACTACGACAGTCTAATTTTTGCTGTGGTTTTGTCCTCAATATATCAAAGCTCCCTCAGGCTTAGAGGAATACGAAGATTGTATCAGGTTAAAATCCATGTTCCCTGTATTTTTATATTGATGCCGGTTGTATTTTTTGCTTAAAAGTTACTAGTTTTAATCAAAAGAAAAATCCTCTTATGAAGAAACCTCATTCAATTCATTTCATTTCAGCAAGATTTTGTTAGGACAGTATATGGAAGATATAAGCTTTTTCTTTCTTGCTCGCACCCGCGTATCCATGTTTCGCGCTCACAGGAATGCCGTTTTTCTAGATATTCCCCTATTTGTAATATAATTAATGTGCTTTCAAAAGGACAGCCTATTTGCTTCAACTTGCAACAATTCACTTTTAACAAGGGCTGGAGTACTTTAAGGCGATACGAATGGGAATGAATCTTTGAACTCGTTTTCTATATACTCCGCATCTCGAATTATCTACGGTATTAAGCAAATAAGCTCACAAAAAATTTCAATCGATCTAAAGTAAGATGGGTTGTTTGGTTACGAGTTCTTGGTCTAATATATATTTGTCTATTTGAAATGAAGGAGTTAAAGCCTCGCCAGATAGAAGTTCTTTTCTGAGTCCTCGGGATGCTTTTGACTGAACTCTGTGATTTTGAATAGAAGACGCCACATTGGCATCGCATGCATTACCGCAACTGAGACAATTCGCCCGACTCACCACTTTGAAGCACGCATATTTGGCAAAACAACAACAACAAAAATTTATGGAACGAATTCAAACCAGCTGATTTTTGACCAACCAAATTGAGTAGTTTGGTTTCCGGCAACGTTTTGATTGTGCCGTCTCGCCATGTTCTGTGCGTTTTGTCAGACAAAAGCAATCGGCTATATGGGAGCTACATAAATGCTGTCCGATTTTGTCGGAAAGATTAATTCAATACAAAAAGACACCCGCTTAGAAAATTACAGCCGGATATCTATCTATGTCATTATTAAAATTTTCGATAGCAATCGAAAAAAATTCAGTCATATAAAATTCGTTATTCAGTTATTCAAATTGATCACTGCTTATTGAGGTGTCGAAATTTAAAGCCACAGAAACTTAATTGTCGGAATTTAAGGACTGTTATCAAGCTATAAAAAATGATGGCAATAAAATTAATGAAATTTATTTCTTTCAACTTATCGAGATTTACTCAAATTTGTCGACTTATCGAATCGAAATTTTTTTTCATTTTTCAAAATATATCGAGTTATCGAAATTTCAAGGTTATATAACTTTATCGAGTTATCCTTGCTTATAGAATTTCATCATTTTACCAGAGTGTAACGAGTTATCGAAATTGGTCGATAGCTTTCGAGATATATGGTTATCCGAATTAACCGAGTTATCGAAATTTATTGAGCCCTCGCAATGCACAGTTATCGAAATTTATCGAATAGTATCGAAATTAGTCGAGTTATCGAATTTTGTTGAGCTATAAGATTTTGGTGTTTTAAAAATTCACTGAGTTATCGATATGTATCAAATTATCGATATTTATCGGCAAACTGGAATGCATAGGGTCCAATCAAAGTCCTACCAAAGTCCTCCAAACACCTTCAAAGATATGTTTAGCATTGATACATTAAGTTAAATATTTGGCAAATAAAGTTAAACTTTTGGCAAATAAGTTTAAGCTTTGGGCAAATAAATTTAATCCTTGGACAAATAAAATTAATCTTTGGGCAAATAAAATTAAACTCCACTGAAGTACTAAACAGTGTTTGGAAAACTGAAGGTCACAATAGCCTTCTAATTGCATTTTTCGGTTACAGTAGACACGGAAGTTATTTTTTTTTGCTTTGAAAAATAGGAAAATCAAGACAAATGGTGTTAATAAATTGTAATATCATCCGTACTTAATATATTTTTCATTTAAGTAAACGTAATTATGTAATTTTAGTGGTTTAATTAGCTGTCTATCGACAACAAATAAACATGTAACATCCATAAAATTCTTTACCAAAACATAGTTTTCGACAGTTTTTGTAAATAGGTACAGTTTTGTTGAATGTAGAAAAAAATGCGGAACGCTGTCAACAAAAAATTGTCAAAAATTAAGAGCAGGTGCTAGCTACTTTAAATTTGCACTTTTTTCTACTAAAATTTTAAATTTTTAAAGATACTGCCAAAGCTAAACATTTTGGTGAAGGTTTGCAGAATTTTCATAATTTTTACATAAAGTATGAAATTTGGGTTTAGATAGTGTTTTTAATAAATAATAATAATAATTTAAATAATTTCATAAAAAATGAGAATTAAATAAAATAAAGAAAAATAGCCAAAACTTACTAAAATGTCGCGTCCCAGTTTATATGTATTTGGGTCTTTCAATTTTATATAACACAATAGATTTTGGGTCGCTAAATTTGTAAAAATGGATACGTATGTATTTAAATTTAAAGAAAATAAGCTAGAAATGGCTATTTTTGTAAAACGGTTAACAAATCGGCTACCGGCTAAACCAAATTTTCTCCGGCTGTTTGCCATCGCAACCGGCTAAATATAGCCGGAAAACGGCTAGACTGGCAACACTGTTTCTGATTGCAATTGCTTTCTCAAAGGCAGAATGATGGACGGCACTGACTGAATTATTTTGCAAGGCATTTAAAAGTTCAAAGTAGGAATAGCAGACAGGAACTGGGAAGTTTTTGTTGCTAAATTGTTCCAAGCTGCTATCTCTTCAAGAGCTTCAANAACAAGTATGTGGAACACAGTGCCCATAAATGGCAAGAGGAAAATCCATTAGAATGTACGCTTGGATTTACCACTAATCACTGGAGCTGCATCATATGCTTGACCATAATCGTACGAACAATCTATACCTACTTTCGAAAGATACCTCTTGATAGTGTTTGGTAACTATCCTGAAATCAAATAGGTGAAAAATTAACAATTCGAAACGCTATCAGCCCGATTCTGTGCACTTGATAAATACAACATTTTTATATTTTGTTATTTTTTTGTTATTTATCAAGAATTGGAATTCTAGCACAGAAATCAGAAGTTTTTTTTTTT
>NW_016194381.1:0-3164 GCF_001687245.7 Rhagoletis zephyria | reverse complement strand
ATTTCTGAATTTTTATTTGATTATATTAAATTTTCTAGTGCAATATGCAAAAAAGTAGCTGCCTTGAAGAAAATGTATTCTTCTATTCCCATTAATAAATGTTACATAGCAAAAGCTAGTTGAAAATAATTGTATGGTTCTCCCAAATCAAAAAAATACACAAAAAAATGTTGAAATGTTATAAAAAAATGTCCACCAAAATAAATATTTTTTTTGGGGGTTTTAGTAAAAATTGGTGCACAAATGAAGGCTCCAGTGGATTATGAACATTGAATTCGAATTTTGAACCACTGTGTGCTGGCTTCGTCGTGCAGTATGAATTATGGTAAACGCATTTTGGTAGCAAAGGATGGCGAAGTCCTTGAAAAGGATTTGGCTTAATTTTTCACTACCGCAGGGGGACTTATACAATTAAATAATATAATTAAATGATAAATATTTGACTTAAATTACGATATGGGCAAGGTACTTTTATCATACAAGTTGTATGTATGTATTTCCAAATCATTTTGAAAAAAATGTCCTTTATTTTACGTTGGTTAATATGGTGACCGTATGCTAGTTGCTTATCGGAGGGTGGTCTGTACAAGCCAAATTCAAGTTTTTTACATAAATGGAAAATTTTAATATTATAAAAATGTTTGTTTTCGTTGGTAAGAAAAATCGTAATCGTATTCAACATAAGATTAAAAAAAACCGGGATAATGCGCTCGTGATTTTTATTAATAAAAAAAACTACTATGATGAAGTCTTCTTTAACAGTTTACATTTTATATATTTTTAATAAAAAAGGTGCGAACAACGTGAGTAAAAAATACCAAACTCTGATAATTTTGATTTGAAATTTTTTTAAATTGGTATAAATGTGGGGAAAAAAATACTTCGATTCATTGTTTTAATATTACGCAGAAATGCTACTATACTATATGAATCGATTCCGTTTTGTTGATGCGCAAAAAATAACTTATCAAAATAATTCCGTTTCGTTTCAGAGCTAAATTACAATGGAAACACAATGCCGGCGAACGGCGAACTCACCACAGCGAAATTACCGCTGTCAAAATTAGAACAACCGCCGAAGTTCCCTCGGCGGCGTTTCGTGGTGATAGATTTATGTATTTCTATCGCTCTGCTGGGCGATGGCGGCAGTACATGCCCCCTTGCCTTATATTTGTATTTGTTATCATTTCTAAATATGGTCTCGTTTTACAAAATATGGTCACCTAACTTATAAGTGCGACGAAATGGTATCAGCTGTTTTTGCTACCGCTCTAATTCTGTTAAAGTAGGCGAAATAGCAGGGCGAACAGAGAACGACGGCATCGCCCAATTCGGCGAACTTCGCCGTTCGCCGGGTATTGTGTTTCAAGCATTAACGAAACAAAACTCAATCCTTAACGTTGAAACGAAATAAATCATCAATCGTTAACATCGAAACAAAATAAATCAACGAAGAGTTGTTGTTGTATGCCATTGCCAACTCACTGTTAATACCTAGCACCTAAATGCATGCTACAACTTCAGCATTAACGATTCAATTGAAATCGAAAATATGTATGAACAGAAACGATTGCTTTTTTTTTTTGGT
Organism: Rhagoletis zephyria; assembly: GCF_001687245.7. NCBI lineage: Eukaryota > Metazoa > Arthropoda > Insecta > Diptera > Tephritidae > Rhagoletis > Rhagoletis zephyria. The sequence continues at coordinate 1,576 of NW_016194381.1, read as the reverse complement.
AAACGCTAAAATTAACGTTACAATGCATCCCTGATATTATGAAAGTGGCAAGGCCGTTGAGAATACTCACAATTTATGAAACTTCAAAAAAATGTATTATCCGTCAAAAGATATTTATTAAAACTACCATCTTTTTTGTATAATGGTTTTTCGTATCCTAAACTGAACTCCATTTTGCAAAAGAAAGATGTTATTTTGTATTTTGATAGGATTGATTTAAAAATTTATTTAAAGAAAATCGGATTCGCGGAAATTATCTAATTGGCAAAGAGTTTTTAAGGAAAGAACATACTGACTTCATTTTTAACTTCATTTTTCACAGGGTATAACTTCTTCTAACCATTTTTCAAAACCAATTTAGCATCGTTTTAGACTCACATTGTTTTTTTTTAATCAGTTTTTTTCACATCGGTTAGAAAAAACACACGTAGCGCAAAATACTTCTTAAATAAATTTCGAATGAAAACAACAGATTTGGTTTGCTTTTGATTACGGTGGGTATGTATAAACTCTTAAAAGAAATATTATGTTGAGTCAAATTCGGTTTTTTCAATGCGGCTCTTTCTTAGGTACCCTGCAAAAAATGTGACTAATCCGGGATGACTCCGGGAGCAATCGCAAAGGAGCATGGGACTAATAGCCCTTTTGATCTCTTTATATGGAATGAACTGATCGCTTTTGTTCGAGCATGTCCTATGAAGAGACTAATTGTTCCCCTTTATATCCGAACGGGTATAAAAAGCGACTAGTCACTTCTAAAAAATAAAAATAAAAATTTGCGCCAGCTGAGAGTCGAACCGGGGTGCTCAGTTTTGTTAGGCGAATACTCTCTCTGCGTGCCAACGCCGCACATGAAATTTCGTTCGCAATTAAATCGTTAATAGTAGCCGTTAGAGATGAGTTGGGGACTAATTGATCCCAATTATACCCATAAGGGATGAGTCGAGACTAATTGACCTCCATTAGTACCCTTATGAGACTAGTTGGGACTAATTAATGCCCAATTGTACCCGATTGAGAGTAATCTCGGAATACTCTCTTTAGAGATTAGTCGCACAATTTTTTGCAGGGTATAAACAAGGTATATAATGAAGTATAACAGAATTTTTCACTCAAGATCCAATAAAAATGTAAAAAATATAAAGTATTTTCTGCGACTCACCCGTTCTTTTCACCAATTGAGTACGTGCATCCTAAAGTATGTATGTATGTATAAGTTTTGAGTTGTATCGTTATTGCAAAGATCCATCGATATGTGGTTATGTACATACATTGTACATAAATGTGTATTTACATACATACTTTTTTATGCACTCAAAGTTATGATAACCTTTTTCACTTTTCACCAAGCCTTTTCTTTGCCCAAGTCTCGCAACTTATATAAACTACACACAAACACATTTTGCACTTAAATACTTAATTTAAATCACATTTTAATAAAAGTTTTCACTAGAACCGAAGAGCACTAAAACGAGCAGCAAACACTTGCGAAAGTTAAAATACGACTGAGGAAACGGAATTGGAGATGGCAGAAACACAGGGAGGAAGGAAATCAAATTTTAATTTATAATACATA
>NW_016194380.1:0-3165 GCF_001687245.7 Rhagoletis zephyria | reverse complement strand
TGACGGCGATGCAAGTCCACGCTGACGAAAACAACACGTAAACACAAAATTTATTTATAAACGTTTATACAAACAAACATACATATACATACATAGATAGCATACACTTTAACAGAGGCGCGTAGGTATATACATATCTTGTTTTGTATTTATAATAACGCTGCCTGCATTGAAACATTCGTACATTCGTACTTGATGCCCACCCACACCGCAAATGGGACACTAAGGATACCATCAATGTTGATGAACGCAATAGAGAAACAAATGAATCATTAGAGCAACAAAATATGCGGCAAGCGATAGACAACGAAGCTTAGTGACTCGCCAACCAAAGCGCTGAATGCAAAAATACACAACAAATATGTAAGTAGGGAACGCGAACTTTTTATACCCAGCGCACGTATTTTTGAGCTATTTATAGTTTTCCGTATTTCTAAATCTTGCTTTAATAGGTTCCTTAAAAACACCAAAAACTGCAATGGGCGGACCTATTAAAAAGAGCTTGTATTAAAAAATAGCATAGTAAGCGACTAACTATTATTTTTGAAAGTCTCTTGAAAAATATTTACGACCGAAAAATATTGATTTTCAAGAATTTTTTTCCATTTCCATGAAAACTTTGTTTTTTTCTCTATAAAATTAATAAAAAAAAGAGTAAAGATTTGCCTCAATTAATTGAAATCGCTCAAAACTTATTGACACACTGAAACATTTCTGGCATCAACAGGCAAACGATGGAAAGGAGGAACAATAAAGTATTCCCTAGTAGTTACACTTGACGTCAAAAGAGCGTTTAATACCGCAAACTGACATAAAATCATCGCAGCTTTGGAAAGTTTTTCCACTCCCGCATACCTCCTCAAGATAATAGAGAACTATTTCGAAGACAGAATCCTGCAATACAACACTATTAAAGGCCATAGAGAAACGAAAATTACCAAAGGAGTTCCGCAAAGTTGGGTCCTCTCCGATAGAACGTAATGTACGACGGGGTGCTGGCGACTACGAGTCCCAAAGGAGGCTACGGTGGTGGGGTTTTCCGACGATATCGCTGTTGTAGTGGTAGCTAAACACTTGCACTAAATAAATAAAGGAAGCAGCAATGACCACAATGACCGTGGTTTAAAATCGGTGTTTAGGTTATGCGCTTTGATAGTATGCTACGTATTCCGCACAGTATCCGAGCTATAGTACTCCCTGGATTACATCCAAGCCCGGAAATGTACGATGGACATATGGTAAACAAGATGGGATTAATCCCTCAAAGGGCGCTAAACGCACGGACCAATGCCAAATATACAAAGGTGGATGGCGAAGTAAATTTCAATCGAACGCAAAATTCTGACTGGTCATGGTTACTTTAGGGCTTATTTGAAACGCTTCAAACACATAGAACTAGACTACTTCGCAACTGAAGATGTGGAGAGGCTTTTTCACTGCCCGAGATTTGATACAGACAGCAACTATATCTGCTCTGTGTTTGATGAAGCTCCTAGCCCAGATATAATTGTGGAGCTCATGATAAAATCCCAAGAAAACTGGGAAGCTGTGGACAACGCATGTTCGCAAATTCTATTTAACGGACGCCAATAGTATGCAAATTAAAAACGTATGACATGGGCAGGTAAGCTAAGACTAGATAGCATTTTTGAAGTGAAACTTCTTTAGCGGCGGTTGGTAGGTTGGGAGAAAATTGACAAATTTAACTTAAATTGCAGACGGAAATGATGCAACGGAAATTGCACACGTAAATAACGCAACGGAAATGGTGCAACGGAAATGGTTGGAGCTGAAACAAGTGATTCTTGAGTGCATGCACACGGTATTAGTTTAACAACAGTTTGCTAATAAAGAATAACACATAGAAAAAGGCAAATACAAGGATAAAGTAAATGTGAGTTCGTACATAGATAAAGAAACGGATAAAGGCAAAGGTAAAAATAAAAACAGAAACAAAGATGCGTAAAGATAAAGGCAGAAATGAAGACCAAGGTAAATTTAAACACTTTATTTATATGAGGACCAATGTGAAGGGAAATATGTAGATGAAGAAAATGATAAATATAAATGTAAAAACAAAAATAAATATAAGGAAAAGGATGAGGATGCCGATATAAGTTTAGAAGAAGATAGAGGAAGAACGATTAAAATAAAAGTAATTATAGAGAAAAGGATATAGATACAGACACAGAGACTCATTGTGGGAGCTTTTTTGGGATTCTCGCGATTTATCGATATAATTATCGATATTTGTATTTTGTTATCGATTATTTGTCGATTTTTTTTTATCAATTATCTATCGATTTTGTTATCAATTATTTATCGAAAGTATTATTGATTCTTTTATCAACCATTTCTCGATTTTTTATCGATTATTTATCGCTATTTTTATTGATTTTGTTATCGATATTTTTGTCGATATTTTTATCGATTTTGCTACCAATATTATTATCGATTTTGCTATCGAAATTTTTATCAAATTTGTCATCGAATAATCGGTTTTACTAGTTCGATGGTAGAAACTACTCTTACATATCCCTAGCTAAAATTCTAGTAAAAATATTATTGAGAATTCGTAAGAGTAGTTAAGTACAAACTTTTACTTTAATCTAGGTAGACCCCATTGAAATCAGAGGACCTTTGGTCGTCGTAAGCCGAAATGGCGTATTTTAAGTCTTGATCGCTAGCGTTTATTGAGCCAATTAACCAGTGAACACAGCTATACTATCCTTGCGCACAAGAGAGCTTGGGTATAAAAAGTAAAATTTTGGTAACGCCAGCTACAAAGCAGATTCTATGGGGATAGGGAGGCAGTAGATTGCGTAAAAATGACAGCACACAATTTATCAACAATGAAATTTACATAGCAAAAAAAAAAATATTTGGGACAAGAGACAGAGGGTGGCTGACGCATTGGAATAGCGGGTGGGTATTAGTTCGAAGAAGTAAAATACTAAAAAATTGGCAAGCTTTTCATTTTTTCCTTTCAGAATTGTATGTTATTATTTTCCAACCCACCAAAAACCAAAAACCAAAAAAAATTGCAGCTGTCCACTTTTGGATGTGATTTTAGTTAGTTGGCTCAACGCGACTACACCCGATGTGTGGAGGGAATCTAGGCAGACGCCATGCATTTTCAAATGGAATTGTCTCGACTGGGCGCGG
>NW_016194379.1:0-3165 GCF_001687245.7 Rhagoletis zephyria | reverse complement strand
AGTGTTGCGAAACAAAAAACGTATTTTTGCTTTTGCCGGTTTAAGGGGGTATGAGGGTACACCGGGNGGGCGGGTCAATTTGTATGGATTGATTTTTTTCGACATTGTTCCTAGCATATTCGGATTCTTCAGAGAATTCTAAGAAAAAAATTCCTCCAGACCATAGCTCTAAAGTCAATTACGAGCCTGCGCATTTTTAAAAGAAGATATCACAGCGCACGGCAGTGCACGCGAGTGACGAAAGCAGCCACAGTAGCAAGCTGAAATGACTCGCTTATATATACACGAGATTTGGAAGTTTTTATCCAGACGTCCAATCGACATGTTTGACATATCGTTGGAAAGAAAATGTATTCAAGCTTCATAAACGATTAACCGGATTCTTAAAAATTAGGCTAAAGTGTTGCGAAACAAAAAACGTATTTTTGCTTTTGCCGGTTTAAGGGGGTATGAGGGTACACCGGGCATATTTAGTGTTATTCTATAGGCCAATACCTTTCAAACGGTACCTTACATATTAAGTTCCGGCTACTAATTGGAAATATATAGAGGTAAATGTGTTTTGGTTGGTGTCTCCACTACGAGATGCTTTGGTATGTATATGGCGTCTGTACGTACCTTCATTTAATTTTTTCCAAGGATGTTTCGATTTGTATGTCTTTGTGGGCATGGCTGCTGCCTGAAATTCGAAAAAAAGAAAATTTTTAAACTACCACTGAAGCCGCACTACTCGGTCCATGTCATTGATGTGGATATCAGTAGACGGGTATTCAAACAAGCTATCTAACGCTATCTTTTGTGTTTATAAAATATAAATATGTCATAACTTTACGCNTTTGGTATGTATATGGCGTCTGTACGTACCTTCATTTAATTTTTTCCAAGGATGTTTCGATTTGTATGTCTTTGTGGGCATGGCTGCTGCCTGAAATTCGAAAAAAAGAAAATTTTTAAACTACCACTGAAGCCGCACTACTCGGTCCATGTCATTGATGTGGATATCAGTAGACNAGGGTATTAAAACAAGCTATCTAACGCTGTCTTTTGCGTTTATAAAATATAAATATGTCATAACGTTATAGCCCGAAACCTGAAAATCGGGCTGCTGAAAATATACATTTCGGGCATTTTCTCAAAAACTGGTCAGTCGATTTTATTCTATGTTTCCAAAAATCTAGCCCAAAATCTTAGCTTTCATCTGGCGTACAGCTTATATCTGGGAAAACTCTTGCTGTGGAGATATCGCGATTCAAATTGAAAAAATGTCGCTCCAAAAAGGGTCAAATGGTTAAAAATTAACATGTCCGTCTAATTTGGTTACTTTAAGATATAAAAATAACATACCCAGTTCCCCGAAAAAAATTGCTAATTCCCCGATTGCCACTTAAACCGAAATTCCCTGGAAATCGGGGAATTTCTCGCGAGTTGACAAGTTGGAGGATGCAGCTGTGCTAATCACTTCGTACATGTCTTGGAAACCACAATTTGTATGTATTTTAGAGTTTTTTTCAGTCACATGCCAAAATTGTAACATTTTTCCCCATTTTAATTACAGGTATGTACACAGTATGTAACTATGCTACATGGGTTTATCACCCGCACTTAATCTACCTGGGAAGACTCGTTACCTATAGTTGTACATAAATATGTATGTATGAATGCATTTAGTTCACCCAATGTGCCGCTACTACTTACATACATATGTATAAATTGCCACTGAGCAAAACTACTTCAGAAAAAGCATTCGTTTAATAGCACGAGTGCAACATCGTACACGCGATAGAAGTAAAACTTCTTAAAAAAGCACATGCGTGCGCCCCACACCCGGTAGATATCTTAACAAAAATTTAATTACGAGGCAATCAGACGAATACAGTTGTTAATTGTATCCAAAGTTGGTACCAAGTTGATAAGTTTTTATAATATCTCTTATTTTTTTTTATTTTTTCGAAAACAAAGGATATGATCATTCTTTTTCGCTTTATTCCGTATTCAAAAAATTATATGTTTCAATGGACAAATCGATTTGAATACATAATTTAGATTTAGATAATATTTTTAGCAATTTATTTGAGAAAAATAAAACATTTACATTATTGTTTGTATTTTCATCGATTTTAAATTTGCTACCCCAAAATAATTGATATCAAATAAAACACCTCTTTGAGGTGAAATTTTCGAGTGACGAAAGCTGAATTAGAAACACAAAGTTTATGATATCAATTTCGTAACGAAAATTATACGCATTTTTTAACTGCCTTTGAAACGTGCGCAAAATCTTTTTTTTATTTATTCGGAACGTCGCGAAATTCCGTCTACTGCTAGACACACAAAATAAAAAACAGAACTTTTGCAACGATTCGTATGAATAAGAAAGATTCTCCGCACGTTTCAAAGGCAGTTAAAAAATGCGTATAATTTTCATCACGAAATTGATATCATAAATTTTGTGTTTCTAGTTCAGCTTTCGTCACTCGGAAATTTCACCTCAAAGAGGTGTTTTATTTGATCTTATATACAAAAATGAATTGCTGTCCGTTAGCCTAGCTAAGACTCGAAAACGGCTTGACCGATTTGAATATTTTTATTTTTTTGGTTTGTTTTTTTATAATATCCGGATGGTTAAAACGAGAAAAAAATAGAGAGTTGCCACCTGTTTAAAAATCTCAGTATAAGTAAATTAATGAAATAAATTAGATATTGCAATATGGGTGTCAAAAGAAAGAGGTTATGAAGGCTTACAGCCGAAAATATCGTTGAGGGGGGTTGCCACCTGTTTCAAAATTTAATTAAATTAAATTGGTAAGATAAATTAAATATTGCAATATGGGTATCAAATTAAAAAGGTTTAAGAAGGCCTACTACTGAAAATATTTTTGAGTCGAGTTGCCACCAATTTCGAAATTTTAATTCAATAAAGTTAATAAGATAAAGTATGTATAATAATATAGGTGTCAAACGAAAAGTATTTGAAAAATTATTGATTAAGAAGTATTTTCTATAGGCCTGTCACCTACCTGAGCGGTAAAAACTAAAAGCCATACTCGCAATTATTATTCAAAGCTTTTGAGGCTCGCATCAATGTAGAATACTGTAACTCCATCAAGTTAGTGTTAATTGATGGCAAACAAAGTGCTATCATGTTTGGCAATGATATCACCCCAT
>NW_016194378.1:0-3165 GCF_001687245.7 Rhagoletis zephyria | reverse complement strand
GCTCCTCTGTTGCTACTTGTCCGATGGTTCTTGCCAAATGCACACAATAACAGGACTATATAATATAAATATATATCAGACCGAATTTATTGGTAAAAGAAGTTGGGAGTTGGAGATTATAAAATTAATCAATTTCTCACAAGCTTTTCATTAATCACTTAAAATTAATTTAGTGCCGTTTTTTCAAGTAGTTTTTAAAATTTATCTGCCTTTCAAACACATTTTTCCAGAACAAAACTTGTGTTTAAAAGGCAGATAAATTTTAAAAGCTACTGCCCTGGGGGGAGATTCTGTAACTAGTTAGCGACAATTTTCGGATCGGTATCGCTTTTTACAGTATCGCTGGTTACAGAATCTCCCCCCTGAGATAGTTTTTCAATCGCTTTTTATACCTTTCATGAGCATGAAATGGTATTATAACTTTGGTCCGATGTTTGTAAGTACCAGAACAAAAAGAGATAGACCCATTAAAATGTATACTTATATGATCAGAACGTCGAGCTGAGTTGATTTAGCCATGTCCGTCTGTCCGTCTGTTTGTATGCAATCTAGTCTCTCCGTTTTCGAGATATCCGTATCAAATTTGGTAGGTGGGTCTATTTTTATAATGTATTAATCATTTGTCGGAACCGGAAGAATCGGACCACTATAACATATAGCTCCCATACAACTGATTGTTCATATATGACATTTTTCGTTATAACTTCTCCATTTATGCAGCTACGAACATGAAATTTTGCAGTACTTGCACCCATTATCAACAGAATACTTACAGTGAAAATTACAAAGATCGGGTCACTATAACCTATAGCTCCCATATATTTTGACATTTAATAGCCTAAAAGCAAAAACAAAATGCACGCAGCTTCTTGTTTTTCTCCGCGCTGTTCGATGTCACTCGGAATTTGGCTTTTTGTTAGGTACATTGCTGATAAGGAACTACTCGATGTATTTGTTCCGATGCATCGTTTTTACAAAAACATCGATGTTTGCTCTCAAATCGACATCCCTAGTTAGTTTAACATTTTCCGGTTGAATAAAAACTGCAAAAACCTCGATGTTTTCATTCGATACATCGATGTAATTTTTTGAAACATCGATGTTTTCACCGTAATTCACATTTCCACAACCGACTAGTTAAGACAACTGCTTACCTAGCAAGACTGACCCGACTGCGCACTTGTTCAGCCTTTTACACCTGTAAGCTGCGTGTTAGTCGAGAATTCATCGTGTGCTGTCCCGAGCTATGTAGTTTGGTGAACGAAATGGTTGGTGACTGGTTCGGGCACGCTGTTGGTGTGCTGCTAGCCCATGATTCAATAATACAAGGTTAGATAATTATTGACAGCTGCGGTTTGACACTCCCTTACAAAAGGTTGCATTTGCGAAGGACAGAGAAAGGGAAAGAATGCAATCCCTTGTTGCGATAATGGTAGTAGAAAAGTACGCAAAGTAGGCAATTAGTAGTGAAATTCCTTTTGTAAATTCTAAAGTATTTGCAGGAAATCTGGCATTTTAAACGAAATGTTGAACGTAATATTGATATATCTACGTGAATTACGAAATTTATATGCAATTTAGCTGTATAAAAACTGCAAAATGACTCAAAATTAAAATAAGACTACTATGAGATTGATATAAACATCCAATGCTTATGTTTTCATCAGTTAAATATGCTTCATATGCATATACAAATAAACATATTGCACAAAAGCTTATACTTTTATTTCACACCAAAGCTACACTGTTTCCATGTAAATTTGCAAAGAAGCAACACGGTGCCACTGCTAAGGGAGCGGTGCGAGAGAGACAACTGTCAGTTTATCGAACCTTGTATTATTGAATCATGCTGCTAGCCGTAGTTTCCAACTTGGTGCTTTAAACAGTTGGTGCTTTAAACAGTAAATTTAGTGCTTTTTGAAAATTAAAACGCCAATAAAAATAGTTTAGTGCCTAGTGCTTTTTTAGTGCTTTTTTCTGAACTCGGCAGCGGAGCTGTAAAATGATTGAATTAGTAGGCACTCGTTTCAAAATTTTGATTGTTTGGCTGTATAAGAAAAAACCTCATTCCTGAGTGGCTTAAATTATTTTGAAACAAAAACAAACGTAATGTGTTGTTGAATGGCAGAGTTCCATTCAGTATAGAATGTGATGTAACAAAAGTATTCGCAATCATCGTGATTGTAAATTTTGGTTGAATGCAAACAGTTTTGATCATTCAGTACTACACTGAAAAAATATGCCTTGAAGAAAATATTTATAGGAGAAAATAGTCGTTTTACTTCTGCTTTTCTACTACTGCTACAATTTGGTAAAGCATTACCTATGACCAGAAAGTACGTACCAGCTTTGGATATTCTGTCAATGCTTTTTTAAACCAACTGCATGTTTTTGAAGGAAACTTGCGGCCAATTTTATTTAACGAACTAAATTTTTATTTGTACAAAGAAATATTTTTATTTCTCAATACCAGGCGCTCATACATATGAAGTAGCAAGCTTTCTATACGTATAAATTTGTTTGTAGAACCATGATAAAAACATAACAAGGTAAAACCATTGAGAGGCAGTCTGACGTTTGCCAACAATATAATTTTAAAATCAAAACTCAAACTCACACACACAATCTCATTTTCAATCTCAAACAACAACAATTGTGAACAATTTAATTTTTTTATTTTCAGTTTTATATGATTTTAAAATGTTGGCAAACGTCAGAAAAAAATAATGGCCGATGAAATGAGAGAATGAATTCACCTTGTTATGTTTTTATCATGTGTAGAACTTTAGTTTGTAGTTTTTTGTACTTTACAAAGTAGAATTTTGGAAATTTAAAAATTTATACAAACCAAGGCACATTAAACAGGTAGTATCAGTAGAGCAAAAACAACATTTGCGTGTATTTTGTTGTTGCTTCTGGTATCGAAAGTGTCAAAAACTGTTCTGAATTTTTTCTTCTAAATCAAAGCGTGCCATGTAAAATACAAAAAATTATAAAAAATAAAAAATTTAAATTGGAAAAAATAAAAATTGATGCAACTTTCTTTCCTAGTAAATTTGTTTGCTTCTCGAAGCATTGATCCATCCTTTACAAGGGCCAGTAATCAGCGGTTGTGCTGCTGAGTTGGGCGAACGTTCCAAAAGCTGCTATTCAATCGCTTGTTTT
>NW_016194375.1:0-3165 GCF_001687245.7 Rhagoletis zephyria | reverse complement strand
ATTTTATTTCTTTCTGAGTTAGATTAATTTTATTTTATTTGAGTTCATTCCATTCTATTTTTATTCTATTAAAAATTTTATTTAATTTTATTTTTCTTCAATTTCAAGTTTATCTCATTTCATTTGAACTTATATTAATTGAATTTAATGTTATCGCTTAGCTGGACTTTTACTTTAATTTATTTAAATTCCATTGCGTTCAATTACTTAAGTTTATCTAAGGTTTCACGGCACAGACTTACCTCTACTTAGGCAGGATTTCGCAGTTATTTGTAAAAAAAACGCAGTTTTAATCNGCTAAATTTCTCGGTTTTTCTAACAAAACTTTTCCGCCTTTGAACTTTCCTTCGCCCATGTACTTTTCGATGTGATCAAAGCCAATCTTCGCTTGGTGATCGTACCCTACCGCTTTGACCGCCTTTGCTCTTTGTATTTAGAATTATTTGTCCAATAAATTTTGACTGAAAGCAAATAAAAAAATATCGGCGCTCTTTCACAACGATTCTGTAAGGTGGAAAAGTGGCGGCACTTTTGTTCGTTGTTGTCATTCGTACTCACATAAATTTGGGACAAGTTTGTGTTTCAAAATTCGTGTTTTAATTCTAAAGTTTACGGATGGTGCAGATATGTATGTTACTGCTAGATACACAAGAACTAAAAGGGAAAGAGTATTTGAACTACTGACCATCTACTTCCGTGGATCAATGACGCAATCGTAATACTGGGAAACGGCGAGCCATACATACAGTGACGTACAGATGTATGTATGTATGTACTCCAAGCATGGGAGAGCAAGCCCAAATTGAGTTCATTTCCCAAGTAGCTAAAATCTGGCAAAATCCTTTGGCCCTTTCGTTTCAACGTTTTCAAAGATATGGAGAAAATCTGTCTTCATTTTTGCTAGGAACGCTATAGAAACTGATTGACCTGCATGTGGAAGACAGAAGTCCTTGTGGCCGGGTTTCGAAAGCTTAATATGCCTATTGCACACAATAATCGTGGAGTGCATAGACGAAGCCTGAGCTCATAAAGGCATCAAGCGAACTTTTACTAACATCCGGGCAGCGGCAATAGTCAAATCTCCAAATCGCTAGGGGTTGAAATCTATCTTATAAGCTTGCATTTAAGAAGTAGCTCAAGGATCGATTTAGGGAAGCGGGGTGGCTGGAGTAAGAGATCAGTGAACTTTTGCACTGGATGGATCGAAACTTGAGGGCACGATTAGCGGGAGCTCTCCATCAATACTGGATGCAGGCTTCCAGTATTTTTCAGGTAACAGCTCGAAGTTGCTCCCTACGCTTTCCAAGACACAGTTCTTGCTCTTGGTGGAGGTTCTGACAGGTCCTTGTCCGATTGGTATTCCACATAGTAAGGCTGGGAATCTTACCTGACCCGACGTAGAAATACCTTAGCACTTTATTTTAGGTTACCCAGCTTTCGCTAGGCCAACATTGAAATAGTTTGGCTCGCATTTCTTAACTACCCAGCGGAGCTCTCGTATATTGAAATCAGCCGCAATCACAATTGCATTTCGTCAATTAAGTAAGTAATTGCTACCGTTCCTAAATTTACTGGGTATCACAAAGAACCATCTCCTACATGTCCAAATGGATCGCTTTTCTGGGACAATTACCGACACCTAACTAAAACATTAATGAGATCTTTATCAACACGCACGATGCTGTAAGGAAAGTAAAGAAATGCAGTCTCTCCAGTTCTTTGATGGATTTGGAAAACATATATGTAGTTACCAGGGTAGTGGAAGCATTGTTAGGAAGAAGTTGAAGGGCGCAAAAAGTTTGCCCACAGGGATGTGCTTTCTACTTATTTGACGAATTTCTCAGGACATTTTCAGTCAAATCGGTCATCACACTGTCAACTAGAAGAAATAATCCCCCTCGAAATGTGTTCTGTAGTGAGTACTTTGACTTAAAAACTGTGACAGAAAAATATCATCTAATAACAATCTATTATGACGGTAGCGTCACGAAACCGTGTGGATATTAAAGAAATTGCAACCATGCATAGCGACACTTTTCACTTCACGTGTATATGAGCAAATCCCACGATTATTTTTTAGTGTCATCCCCTTCCCTCGTCAAAAAAACTAAAGCATTCATCTTGCATTTATTGCAATCAATGGAGTTCTTGAAACAAGTACAATAAAAAATAGATCAAGTATTTGAACAATTTTACCGTTAAAATGATTAATTAGGCGAAAAGTACCGAAATTACTAATTTTTTTCATTGTCACTCGAAAAAATCACAATTGTTTTATTTTTAATAACTTTGGTAAGTTTTCAACTAGAATTTTCATGTTTGAGGCAATAAAAGTTGACATCAAATATAACATATCTGTGACGTTTCAAGAGTGCACCACGAAATTAAAAAAAAAATGGTAGCATACAGAATATCTCTTGCAGCTATTTTGTAATTTTTGAAATTTACGATTTTTTAATTTTAACAATTCAGGTTACTTTAAAATGTTAAAGTTAAACGATGAAAATGTTCTTTCCAAAACGAACGAATATAGTGTAATAAAACTAATGTCTCACCAAATGAAAAATGATTCGAGAAACTAAAAATTCCATTTTTATAATTTTTATTGGTGCACTCGAAATTCAATCTAAAATTGTAACATACATGAAGAAAGAAATATATGTATATGTGCATAAGGAATACTGTGTAAAAATCTTAAAAGCCAATATTTAAGCACTTTTAAATAATATGGCTTTTAAGTTAAGGCGTACGAGTAAACTTGTTAGATGACTAACGATGGAGCTACGGGGCGTAAACGTTACATACGCAACTACGGGTATATCAGCATGAGTGATTATTTTTATTAATACTCTTTTTAACCGACTTCATAACAAGGAGAAGGTTATCAATTCGTCGGAAAACGCCATGCGGCAGTCAATTTCACCTTGGGGCCGGAGTTTATATAGAGGGAGAAAATGTCTCTAATCAATTTTTTTATTTTTTTGTGCATATAAATAGAAATTTTTGGGTATAAGAAATTATAAGTTTCCTGGTGTCCTTTTTTAAAAATCCGTTTGCACTTCTTTGTCTAAAATATTATTTAAAAAAAAAAGTATTTTTTTGCTTTCAAGTGTTTTTTTCTCCAATTTTTATATACGAAGTATATAAATATGCAGACCAGAAGAA
>NW_016194374.1:0-3165 GCF_001687245.7 Rhagoletis zephyria | reverse complement strand
AATTAGCTTCAAATCTAAGGATCGTTCCTAAAAAATATATATTTTCTAAATATGTAGGTTAATAGTGGACACCCTATTGTACATGCTCTTTTATTGGGCTATATATCTTAAGGATGCCTTCAGCCTTTGCCTGAGACGTCAGGTCTTCCAAGTCATTTTGCAGGCGCCAGTATATTGTCGCCGCCACTGCTAGTTGCCTTTATTTATTTTTTAGTGTTTTTTTTTTTTGCTTTTTGTTTTGGAATGTTTCATCAGTGAAAGAGCGTAGCTGATGTGACACTTGTAACTGTAACTGTAACCCCAATGAAGCGATGTGGATGGTGGAAAGCGAGGGGGTACGCGGTAGTTGAAATTGCGGAATTACAGCGAACGCGTAAGTAAATGCAAAACCAAACATTTCACAGCACTTAATGATGCACGAAAATAATGAATATCCTGGCTGCTAGAGCCCGCCTGTTGCCCACTATTGCTTGTGTAGATGTATCTATGTAAGTATGTATGTATGTATGTATATGTATATTTTCCTTGCATCTGCTAAAGTGCGGTTATTGCCGCTACAACACTACTACGGCGTTAGCTGCCAGTTGCTTGTTTTCACATTTTTCTTCTATTTCACGCGCTGGTATCATCATTGTTATTGCTATTGTTGTACTGTATTTGCAATTCGCGCGCGGTAATCAACTATTCCCTTTTCATTTTATTCCTATTAGTTTTTGTTTTTTTGCTATTTTTGTCATTATTCGTCGTTTGCAAAGGCCAGCTAAGCGGGTGCGCTGTAAAGCGGGAGTGTAAGAAAATTGTTTCCACGATAATGAAGAAGAAATAAATGTGGCGGATCAAGGAAGCGTCAAGGCGGAGATGAGAAAAGCGCTAGCAGTTTTTGAGGTGGCGAACTCACTTCTTGCGATAGATGTGGAGACGATGATCTTAGAGGCGTTCCGGTGCGCCATTGTGGTGTAAAACAACGTAGAAAGGTGAATCGGTTAGATTGAGAATTAAGAACAAACCAAATAACAATAGCAAAATAGAAAGCTAAAAAATTGAAGCGCTTAGTTGAGTGAGAAATTAAATTTGAAATTTATTTCGTTTTAAATTAAAAGCAAGTGCTCGCACTATTGCCATTCAGGGCAAGTATTTACTTCAGTATGCAATATGTATATACATATGTGCTATATATTTGCTCATAACAAGTATATTAATAGTAACTGTGTACAGCTATAAAAACGTACGTAGTTAGTATATAGCAAACAATGTCGCTCTTCGCACCATTCTAAACATTGTTACTTATTTACAATGAGTATAAATTATGTACACAACCTGCAGAAAAAAATTATTAATTGATAAAAATAACCTACTTGTCATTAGCTCTCTGCGGGATTGCGGGATTTCTATAAAATATATGACTTGTTGTTAGCTACAAAAAGCTAACTTGAAAATGCTAGTTGACAAGTAATGCAGGAGATTGTTTTCTTAAAAACGTGTTTCTATTTAAATATCCTGCACTTCGCAAATACTTTTTCGAATTGAGGACAAATAAAAGGAAGATCGAAATTTCATAATATCATTTTGAAGTTATGTCTGACGGAGTTGGAATTGAATTGAATGAAGTATCTAAAAGTCGATTAAGGTTTTAAAAAACCTCTGAAGAAATGTTAGAAATAATCTGTTGCAATAAAATTTTATACGAACTTTGGAGTCTCCAAACCGTTTATTCATTTTAAAAATGAAATCGTATAGACGTTTAATACGTAATAATTTTTGGCATCCCTAGCAGAACAGTTAGCCAAAATATTTGAAACTTAGCGTCGCGAAGGCTGGGCAGCGTAATAGGAAATACTGGGTCGATTCCATCTCATTTTCATGCTGACAGCTGCACTAGGAGGGATCCGATAAGATTCCTAGCCTTGCAGCGTGAATGCCACTCGGATAATGCTATCCAAGTATGAAGTACTCCTTGGACCGCTCTCCATCCACTCTAGGTCAGAACAATCTTGTCGATTCGCATATCCTAGTATTTGCCCAGCGCTAACTTCGTTGATGTGTGCCCCTTTTGACCAATAATAAGCCACAGCAGGTCAGAGGTGCCCTCAATGTCGCTGTGGCTCGGAGCACAAATGAACGTCGATTAACTCGATTGAGAGGGAGGTCAGCTATTCCTTTACCAGATTCGAGTGTACCACAATTTTTTTTGTTTTGAGTTGTGTCATTTACAGTACAGTATACATATGTGTGCCTTTGACTTTTGTGTTTGTGTGCACAAATAAGTTGAAACCAGTAACTGACTATATGTTCGTGAATTGGTTTGCCACTGCATATGATTCAATTTGCTGCTGATAGCTGTGTAAATATTTGTCGCACATACGCAACTTTAAACTCAAAATAATCCTATTTACTGTTAAGTGTCTCGGGTGTACTATCCTCATCTAATAATAATAATAATAATAATAATAGATTAGCGCTCACACATACGTTAGCGTTTGGCCGAGCTTCTCCTTCGATTTGTTGCGTGCGTCTTGATGTTGTGCTACAAAGCGGTGGGCCCAACAGTTTTACGGCAACTCTCAATGGCGATTTTATTTTTAAGAGGCTGTCTTTCATGGCTGAATACACTCGGAAGTTTGCGATTGCCTGCCGTGGGGCGACCGCTATTAGAAAAAAAAGCTTTTTATTTTTACACTTGTTGATGTTGGTTTGAACCTGCATCACAGCGGCCTCCATAATCCTAATTTAATCCATGTTTTTTCCTTAATACTTTAGTAATGATTAGATATGGATTAGACAAGGTTTAGAGATATGAGCAACTTACTAGTAGTTAGAGTTCTTTTTTTTAGTTTTGAGTTGTGTCATTTTGCATATATATGTGTGCCTTTGACTTTTGTGTTTGTGTGCACAAATAAGTTGAAACCAGTAACTGACTATATGTTCGTGAATTGTTTTGCCACTGCATATGATTCAATTTGCTGCTGATAGCTGTGTAAATATTTGTCGCACATACGCACCGTTGCCCCTTCGATTGCGCTTACATGTATGTACGTACAATTTCATCAGTAAATATCGATTGCATACTAATAAATTTGAGTCAGTAAGACAATATTTGTTGGGAATTTGGTGAAGTAAAGCTTTAACAAAAATGTATGGCTTTGTTCAAAGTTTTGAATCTTACTC
>NW_016194371.1:0-3165 GCF_001687245.7 Rhagoletis zephyria | reverse complement strand
CCTATCACTCGTGACGCTATTACCATTAGTTAAA
Organism: Rhagoletis zephyria; assembly: GCF_001687245.7. Classification (NCBI taxonomy): domain Eukaryota; kingdom Metazoa; phylum Arthropoda; class Insecta; order Diptera; family Tephritidae; genus Rhagoletis; species Rhagoletis zephyria. Next base: position 3,131 of record NW_016194371.1, on the reverse strand, counting down.
GTAAGACAAAAAAAATTCCTCAGTGATAGCACTGGGCATCAAAAAAGCGTTCAATTCGGCGAAGTAGCCATAAATCACGACGGCTGTTTAAAGCCTTGAAATTATCGCTTACCTGCATATCGCATATCTTTACAGAGTAGTTATACAGCTTTACAAAAACCATAGCTCTTCAATTTAAAATTTCTTCAAGAACTCGTTTTTAATACTCACTGAAATAAATTTATTGATTTGGTAGCCGTTTTTAAATTCAATTAGGCATTTGTTGAGCAATCTACAGACTTTTATACAGAGCTAAACTCCGAAATAAAATGAGTTTGGACCTTTCTATATTTAGGNAACACAGGTAAATTTCACAGCGTACATAATATCCTAGACCCGTGGAACGCGATTTACGACTGTCTGTAGGTGATCTTATCGACTTGAATATGATGTTTAAGGCGATTAGGGCCACTCAAGAGCATACGGGCGTTATTCTCAAATGTATGTAATAAGTTCCTCTAAATAGGTCAGATTCATACTCAGAGTCATGCCGATCTATTACCGGTACATATACTATACTAATACTATACTACTAAAGCCAAGGAAAGGGTTTTCGATAGGCATTTAAGAAGGCGACTTATTCCAACCGTTCACGCTTTTCAGAGACGACTGTGGGTTGCTTGCTGGACTTGGAGGGTGCTTTAGATAACTCGGAGCATTCTTCGGGCGCTAAGGGTCTGAAGTTACCGCATGCTGGTAACAAGCATCCTTAAATCCAGAACCACAACTTCCAATCTAGAACTGGATTTCATTTGATTCTCATGCAACAAAAAGAAGCTAACAGGGGAAGTGGTGTTCAATGTATTTTTGTCCTTCATAGCACAGGAAATACTCCGCCTTCTGAGTAACATGGACTTTGATGTTCAGGACTACTCCGATGATATAGTCTTGCTAATCACAGGTCAAACCTACCTCTTACAGAGTGCGGTTAACACATATAGACAAATGATGCGGTTAAAGCGAGTTTATCGACAAATCTAATACCACTAGTGTGAATATTTTTCCAGGAATAGGAGGTTGGAAAACTGCTAGAATTATTTATTTAGTGAGAAATGATGTACTTCTCAGAAGAAGCATCCCAATGTAGCTATGCAAAAGGATATGACCTATATTTGACCCTGTTGGAAGCGAATGGAGAGTAACTGAGACATCAGACTGACATACAGACATGCATTAGGAAGCTGGATATATGAAACCATTTCAAAATCCATTCAAACATACATATGTACGTCTGGTGAAAGGAAATTGAAATAAATGTACTGCCCAGCATACACTAACGACTTACCTGAGTGGTCATTACTAGGAGGGCTTTCGCATTAGCATGGTGGATCTATGTATGTCTGTCGTGATTTGGCTTTACTTACAAATTTTAAGGCTTATTTCCCGAATGGAAAACATTGCGAAAATAAACGAGAAATTCCCTGGGAAAGAGCTAAGCCTGGTTGGTATGCTGATGGTTCCAAGATAAGTTATAAGCATACCCTTGAATTATGTCAGAGACAGTATAGAAAAAGTGGGATGACCAAAAAGCACTACGACATACATATCGTTACCTTTTTCGAAACGGCGTTGGTAGGATGTATTAAAATACACCTTCAATAAAAAGTTTGAAGTGCTAGTACCAAAAACAACGAAGTTACATGCCACTTTTAAAAATTCCCTACCTGTTTTTGACACTCATTTTATAATGTTTTTTGCTTCTCCTGTAAAATTAAAAAAAAAAATCTGGTTAGGGCCTTTGGGAATTAAGGTGACGACTTGTCTATGTATATGGCAGCAGGGCGCCCCCTTGAAATCACAAGAGGTTACCCCAAAGTTGGTGTAGGCTTGCTTTTAGGTTTAAAAATGCATCGGTTCAGCAAGAAGATCGTTTATGGAAATTTTCCACGCTTCCACCTGGAGTCATATCTCCTCATTGTGAGTGCTTGCTGTGAGTGAGTGCCAAGCGGAGGCACGTTCCCCTTACGGAGCATCTTTACAAAGTGAAAGAAAATAGAATAATTCAAGCATTAACTAGCTGAAACACTTCGTTTTGCAAATGGAATTAAAAAGGTCAAAATGGTCCACCTCCACTATGTTTGTCAGACTGATGAAGAAGCGTGACTCCTCGCGGCAGCTTTTGCAGGAATAACTCGTTGTAATTGGCTATCCTTGGAGCCCTCATTAGATCTGTTAGATTTCAAAATGTTCCTACTTTCCTATTTAACCTCGACTATGATGATCTTCTGACCTCCGAGTTCCTCGGTCCCTTTGTAATACAGCCATATCGTCACCTGCAGTGCAAAAAAGACGTAACAACATCGTAAATGAAATGGAAAGAGTAGTGACTAATATTTTAATTTTTTTTTATAAAACCATGCTGGGAGTTGTAATTCGATGAATTCCATCATACAAATCAAAAAGTGAATTTTGAATTTTTTATTAGTTATAACTTTTTCCATTTCAAGGATGATCTTTGTTGCGTATTTTTGAGTTACAGGTGACGATATATTCATACATTTTTCTAATACGTATGATCAAAAAAATATCATTTGCATTTTAGGAGTCCTGTCCATCTCATCAGCTGCCTCGTTTCCTTAGTCTGTCTGATAACATCAAAAGATAGTAGATAAATATGTGAAAAAAGGAAAACTTAACGGATGTGTTGTTGTAACGGATGCAAAGTTAATCAACCTCAGTCCATTGTCGGACTTGTCGTTGTAAAATTTTCCGACGGTGGGCCAAAAGATCGCTTCCTTGCCCATCCTGGCTTTGAAGTCGCCAAATGCGATTATTATATCGCAAAGAGGGCAGCGCCCGTGTATGCCAAGCGCTCATAGAATAGGTCTTTGGTCGCCTCGTGAAGATTTTAGATACACTTCTCAAAGAAAACTGAATCTGTATTGAATTATAACATTCCTCCAGCTTAATATAAATTAAAATAGAAATTTTCCGATGCCACCATCACTCAAACTCCACTGCGAATATTAAAAACCAACTCGCAGACAATACCAGGATTACATGCTTGGCAAGAGCCACTTGATTCTTAGCCGTACACGTTTTTTTTTTTTTTTTGGAGTAGCCACAACTCATTACCTTACACAATTAATCAT
>NW_016194370.1:0-3165 GCF_001687245.7 Rhagoletis zephyria | reverse complement strand
ACCAGCTCCTCTGCAAAATTCGAATATGTCATTGATTTTTACCGTTGACTGCCAATGGGACATACCTGTGTATATATCTGTAGGCACTTGGGCTCATATAAAACGGCAACTCAAATTTATTTCAAACGAGAAAACGAATTACAAACGATGAATAATTATAACTCACTAAAATGAAAAAATGTGTATCGACCAACATGACGTTGAATTTGAATTTTTAAAATTAGCNGCAACTATGTCTCGCTTGTGTACTTGTGTACAGTAGCCATATATCCCTTCAGATTGGGGTATCTCAGGTGTGGTCTAAGTGTGCTAATTTTTTTGGGTTCTTTTGTTAGAAAGAGGAAGGCTGCCCGCAATTTCTCCGAAAGTTCTGGATATGTAGCTACACCTTATGCAGAAATATTGCAACAAGGAAATACGTGAGAAAATTAAGTTTTTTCGAATTTGGGGCAGCCTGGCAGGTAAAGGGCGGAATCCACCCTTAAAGGTAAGTTAATTTCTGAAAGCTGCATTAATTATCTACTAAATAAGACCTTTTTGAAAAAAAAAAATCGGTTCAACAGTTTTTCCAGGAAAAATTTATATGTAAAAGGGACACCGGTGTCCTTTTGGTCGTCATAGGGTTAGCAATAATGTTACTTTCTTTATGATCCAATGACCGGAACTAAATCATATTAGCCCCATACTACCCTTGAAATACCAACTTTACGATACCAGAATTATCGGTAACGCTTCACGTGGTCAAAAGGAATTCGGTAACGTACATAAAAAAAGATTACTCCAATGAATTGCTAACCTTCCTCCTTTTTTTTGAAGTCGGCTATAAACTAAACAGAAGCTTTTAAAAAATAAGTTTAAATGTTTTTAGAAATAATTTTATTAAACCACCGCTTGTGTTGCGACTACCGATACATATGTATGTACATTTACAACTGCACATTGTTCCCCCTTGTCAAAAGCATTTAGGGCATACCACAATTAATGAAATAAGGCTACATTACCAAAATAAATTAAATTCCATTAATTTCATTAAACATGAAAGAGCGTACTTATTTCAAGCCAAAAACACAAAAGTGAGCAGCTGAAAATTCCAATCATTCAGTAATCAGCTGCAAATGCCACAAAACAATTGCAAATTTATTAGATTGGGCTGTCGCATGTGGAACAATGCAGGGGATACCTACTTTTACAAGGATACCTTAAATGGCGTAGAGCGAATAAATTACACCATTGCACTGCCTGCAGCACTTCTGTTCCCATATACACACATATGTACATACATCGTTTGAGCTTTTCGCATCATTTCGTTCAACTGCAGTTAGCTTAGCCGCAGAACCAACGACCACGCCCATTTTTTAAGCTCCATCAAGAGCAAATAACGCAGCAAATTAAACATAATTTCCTAAAACATTTTATTATTGTGGGCTATAGTTGTTGTTGTGTTCCTTTTTTTTCGGTTATGACCACATGTGGTGTTGCATTTAACGGTTTTTGCAGTTGATTGATAAGCATCAAATAATGGCAACCGCATTAATTTAATGCCACGTCCACCATAGAGTTTTGGCGGTTATTTTTCATATATGTATTTAACTATGTAAGTAGCTCATACCAAGTAAATAAATATATTTAGACATTAAATAAACGATGCAAATTACCAATGGCACATAATTAGTTTTGGCTGTTGCAATGAGCTTAGCGCATTTTAATTGCATGTTGCATGTGGCATGCTATACTGAAATGCTAACTGGCATTGTTTTGTGCTTTTTATTACTCATGTGCTGCTGCATATTTGGGCTGTTTTTTTTTCTTTTGGCCGCTCAGCAGGATCAATTGCAATTAAAACGTGAGCCTTTTTTGTGGGTGCACCATTTTTCTTCTTTTTTTTGTTGCTTTTTCTAGTTTCTTTTAATTGTTTACCGTACTTTTGTTGGCTTTTATGGGGCATTTTTATGTTGCATGCAACATATATTTATATGAGAGTTTGCATGCACGTGCCACTTATAGACAGATAAACACACATACAATCGTGTATTATTTGCCAGAGTTATAATAGAGTTGTTTTCCAACGGACATGCAATAAAATTGTTATGAGCGAGAGTGTAAATGTTTGTTAGAATTGCGTAAAGAACATATACATATATGCATATATTTAAATATTTCCTTTCAAAAGCGAAACACGCTGCTTATCTAGTCTTTTTTTAATTCTTTTAATTTTGAGTTATCCACATAATCCAATAATTAAAACTGAATTCAAGTAACTTAAAAAAAAAAAATAGAAATTCTCGTAGGACAAATTGGAATGACTTCAACCTGTTGGTGCCCGGAGCGCGCCCCCGTACACGGCGGAGCCAAACTCAGCTGACCAATTGCAGCGAGTGGTCCCTTGTCTAACGAATTCTCTTAATGAATGTTACATAGCAACCTGTGCCGCGAGCAAACCTCCAAGGCGCCACACAAAGTGCTGGACGATGGAACTAAGGCTTAGGACAGCAGCTAGGAACGCTTTCAATAGAACGAAGTTTACTCTAAGGACGCGGATGATTGATGAACTTCAAAAAGAGATAAAGCAGACAAAGATGGCTTCCCCCAAAGATTTTATGCGAAGGTGCCCTTCAAAAAGCCCTGATCTTCCCGGTTTCCTGGAAAAGCCAGTAGCCGCCGAAACAGCTTTTTAAAACACTTGAACACCTGCTGGACGTCCATTTCTCTGGGTGTGGTAACGCAGGGGACACAGTCACTCCCGTGACAGAACACCGTAGTACCCATAGGCAAAATATGTTTAATATCCCACTCAAACCTGTAAAAGTACATGTTTTCACTTACTTGTTCTTGTCCAGCTCACGTTTTCCATAAGATTGTCGTTTTAAACAATCAGCCGATTTTCAGGGCAATCGCCTTCACTAACAAAGCTTCAAAGGTTACAGAATGTGCCCCATCTACGAAGAAAAAGAGAAGAGAAATATTGGCTCATCAAACTAAAAACATCTCTGCAATTCAATTCAGTAAAGTAATAATGCAAAATATTTAATCAGAAAAATGAGTTAATCATAGTTTCTTCCTCAGCAGCGCTAATCAAAACTGCGTTGGTTAATTAATTAGCTGTCAAGCGGCAGAATGAATAGAAGACAAAAAACTACATTTCTGGCTTGTTAGACAATTCCAAGA
>NW_016194369.1:0-3165 GCF_001687245.7 Rhagoletis zephyria | reverse complement strand
AGGCAATTTCCTATTAGACTGTAAATAATATTCTAAATAGATTAAAACATAAATATCGATAATATAAGCGATATCCTATTTTAACCATGCCACCACTCTATTCTAGTGTATCAGTAGTTCATTTGGCTCAATATTATGACAATGCAGCAAAAGTTATTTAATATATAAAATCGCATTTCCATACTATTTTTGTGAAAGTTTTTCTCCATTGATAACCACGATATCTTTTATTTTTCTACTTTTTGAGTACAAAAATTATACAAATCCAGCAATTTTAAATATTAATATTGTTCTGAAAACACCAAGTTCTTTAAAAATTGCGATAAAACGAATTACTAAAATGGAGTATTTTAGATACTATTTCCCAACGAATAGTAGTATAAAAATTAAGTTCGGCAGCACTGAAAATAAGCATGCCGATCTTGTCAAAATCACAACAAACACGTCGCTACTGACAACACCTTGTTATTATTCCACCACGGAAAAGTTGAAATAAAATTTTTTTGTTAAAAGAATGACAAAATATTGCTCAAAATCCACAAATGTAATCGAAATAGTTTGCAAAGGGTTTTATTGTATCCTGCTAAATGTTTTCTTAACATATCTATTAGTTTTCATTGAAAGTTCGACGATATATTCAGTCTTTCAGAGAATAATTTAGTGAATACCCTCAACTTTTTAGGCAAAGTTTTGATTTAAAAAATTTGTATGGGATCATGAGACAATTCGGAAAAACGGTTAACACCATTGAATTCAAAAAATGTGAAAAAAACTACAACTACAATTACAAAATGATCGGAACTAAACCAAATTGGTATGAGACCACCCTTGAGGTAACTTTCTGATAAAAAATAATAAACGAAAACGGTTAACGTGGTTCAACGTTATCCGGAAACATACAGTCAGTCAATAAAGTTAAGGTACAGCGAATTTTTTACAATACGGGCAACTATTTTTCAAATATTTTATTTTTTGCTAATTTTTTATAAAAATATGGTTAATTCTACAACAAAAACCCCAAAAATCAAAGTTCCAAACCTTGTGCAAAATTAAAGAAAAACCTGCAAAATTTCATTCAAATATTGCACTTTTTATTTTCGCTCTCTCGAAAAAAGTTAAGTATGCAGTTTTTTAGCCCATTCAATTTTAGTATAATAAAGTGCAAGTATGAGGAAGCTAGGACTTACCATTGCTTTTTGGGACATTATTTTGTTGAAGGTGTCGCACATTTTTTCCATATAAAAAAATATCAAACATTATTTTATATGGAGAAAATGAGCGACACCTTCAACAAAAAAAATTGCTAAAAATCAGTGGTAAGCTACCTCAAACTTTCACTTTGTTATACTAAAATTGAATGGGTTAAAAACCTGCATACTCAACTTTTTTCTATAGAGCGTAAATAAAAAGTACAATATTTGAATGAAATTTTGCAGATTTTACTTTAATTTTGCACAAGGTTTGGAACTTTGATTTTTGGGGTTTTTGTTGTAGAATTAACCATATTTTTATAAAAAAATGGGCGAAAAATAAAATATTTAAAAAATAGTTGCCCATATTGTAAAAAAATTCGCTGTACCTAAACTTTATTGACTGACTGTATGTATGTACATCAAAAAAAAGTCGGTTAAAAATTCGAAAAATTCACACCCAAATTTCAAATTTTTAATGCAGAATTTTTTGGCAAATAACGCAAGTTACAAGTGCCTACAAAATATCGTTGATTTTTGATCTGATTTTTTAGCTGACGGTGTTGCGGTTTTCTTTCCTTTTACATCAAAATAAATTGTGTCTATTCGTTATATGGAAGCAAATGCGACAAAAAAACTCTAAAAACGTGAATTTCTAGCCACATGAAACTTGCACTTCCTGCTACAAAAATTTTAATGTCTAGACTTGTGTATAAAAAAAAACTATGATATAAACAAAAGCAATATAGCCGAAACTGGTCCACACAAGGCGTTTCTATTATTTATGCTTCCAGTGTATATGGCCACGACAAGAGCGCATACACTACCTACCACCGGGATGGATCTCTTCTAAAATGTATAGAGCTTTAAGGGCTAGATGCAGCGTTATGATGAGCAAAGCGCATACTAGACCAACTGGTGGCAGTCCTAACTCTATTTATTTCTGGCATGGAGGCGTATCTGAGTGAAGCTAATAAATTTTCAAAGAGGCATTTCATTGGGGGCCTTCTGTAATAATAACAACGAAATACCAATTTTGTACAGTTCAATGCCTTATAATTTTATTCTTTTGGTTGTCAATGATTATTAAAATAATATTACTGGCATAAAATGGCGGACTTACGCATAACTAAAACTAATAATTTATTTTCAGTATAAAGGAAAAGACGCACACACAGGATAAGGAATTCAAATCGTTTAAAAGTACATTTTTCAACTACAGCACATACACGTTTTTATACATTTACTACTTTATACATTTACATATATGTATAGAATACATATGTATATACATATAATATATACTCATGTACACATGTACATACATAGGTTAAATATATTTATATATATATATATATATATATATATATATATATATATATATATATATATATATATATATATNAACCAATTAACATACAATTACAATTATGTTATTTCCCATTTTGATAGAGATCCAGTTATTTAGAGAATTTAAGCGTGCGTGTAATGGCTCTTTATCGCATATTTATATATCGCTTACCTTGCTCTTGTTTGGTCTTATCAGCAACATTGCAGGCAATACGCCATTCTTGTAGCTCTGGCGATGGTATCAAACCAGCCGAACCGCCGACTGTATCCAAACGTGCCTGCCACCAATGATGGTCATCTTTGCTAATAATCTTATTAGTGAGAGAAATGAACAAATATATGTACATACATATATAAGAAGAAGATAAATTAATTTTGTTTAGGTGTGTGCGCTCATAGTAATCGCTTATCGCCATAATTAAATTTTGCGTTTGATTCCACACAATAAACGCGCTCACAACCACACGCTCAACTTGCCCAATTTTCTTGTGTTGCTTTTTAGTAGTTTACGGATTGTGTGTGCGCCCGCTTTGATCTGGGCACAGATAATAAATAGTTCGCATGTGGCACGTCTGTTTCAAAGGCGATTTAGTGTGTGGTCTATGGTGTAAGGTGTGTGTGTGTG
>NW_016194368.1:0-3165 GCF_001687245.7 Rhagoletis zephyria | reverse complement strand
GAAAGACGACCTTTAGTTGCGAAAAGTTATTTAACGCTAGCACACAAAACAAAAATTGCCGGCAGGCAACACCCTAACTCTCTAACACCCCACATTACAATCAATCTCCCACGGCACACGAAGATGTTACAATTTAACTGGTACGAACTTCAGAGCAAGACTGAGGAGATAACCACTTTCGAGAGTCGACATGGGATATTGGTAGCTGCGGTCCAACAGAGGAAACTGTACAGCCGCTTAAAACTTTTGACTTTCGCCGGATACAATGTGAACCATCGATATCGCGAGCGAAATAATGGTGGTGCCTTAGCGCTCATCAGACACCACACCGGGGAGTCTCGTCTTATCGACGCAGGCGTAGACCGCAGGGATACCATTCTAGTATGTCACGGAAATGTCGAAATATTTAACGTTTACAAACCCCTTGTCAAATGCTGTTAGGCGGAATATCACACTGAAATAGATGGGCTCCCCAGAGGTGAAAACCGTTTCGTACTTGGTGACTTCAACGCGCACCACGGATCTTTGGCATTCAAGGCGGTCGCATGAGCGCAGGGGAATACACTTAGCTGAGCAGACAGACAGTTCGAAATTCTGCAAAATGAACGAAGACGCACTCACCAGGAGTATGGGCAGCTGAAGCAGCCCGCCTGACATAACAATTGTAAGCACTGGTATGATAAACAGCATCACGTGGCGACCTGGATGGATAAATCTACTGACTTTGCTTCCGTGGCACAACGAACCTACGTCAACTTTAGCAAAGCTTCGCGAAATTTACTGAAAGCATCTGCTCCTCCTTTTCCACACCAACCGACGGTCATGTAGGTGAGCGTACATTCCGCAGGGTTGTCACTAATGCTGCAGCCCGCTGAATGCATATGGGATACCCGTCGGTATTTTCTAGCTGAAGCGGCTGTCCTAGCCGATGAACGTGAAAAGCTTCATCAGGCCGATCCCGAAAATCCCCGCATTAGGGATCACGTACATAAGTGGGAAGAGAATCTGATGACTCCAAACTTCACATGTTTGTGTGTGTATGGGTAAGCTTTGATCAACCGTGAGGTTACATCTTCCGACATCCTGCAAATCCATAGGACCCGGCGAAATATGCATGTTTTTTCTGAAAACATTGGGTCCTGCGGGAGTAGATCACATCTGAAAATTGGGGAGAATTGTCCGACCACCTAAACTGGCGAAACAAGCCAACTAAAGAGAGTCTTATCATATGATAAAGCTTTTTTCCGCGGTAGCCAAGGAACTTCAGGACTTTCTACACCCGCACGGTATGAACCAGCGAGGCATCAGCATGGGTTCCGTAAAGTTCAAAGCACAACAACAGCAGATAAAGCCATAAACAATCAGATAACTTGTGACCTAAACCGAAACCGGCCCTGTGAGAGAATAGTCCAGGTAGCGTTGAATATGTTAAAGGCGTTTGACACCGTCAGCCACTCCAAACTACTAGAATACATTCCTTTCTCCCTTATGGACTCAAACCGTGGTCAGCCCCCTTACACGGCCCTTAGGCGGTTACAGCACCAATCAGGAAGCAGAAGCTGTGGTGATGAAGCAAACCTTTGCAAAAACATTATTTATTATAAACGACTCCCTCATAATCTTAATTGAAAAGTCTTAAAAATGGAATTTATTTCCTTACTTCATTTCTCATAACTTTTTCTCATGAAAAACAACAAGATATTTGATACTCTAAAAGATCGGACTTCATGATCAGCTAAGGGGATTTGTTTCTCAGCACATACAAGCGAATATGCGGACAATTTACAAATTTGCTGATTCCAAACAACAAGCAAAGAGTAATTCCGGATTCCAATCAGTGCCCAGCCACAGCTCATAGGAATGTAAATGTTTCGCATATCCCAACTTGCCACATTACAAATGACATTTGAGTTGGCCATGCTACAGTAATACATAATAATAAGCAGAAGAAAATACGAGCGAGCTGCCGGCGGAAAACGGAAAAACATGCAGCAATAGCCATCGCAGATGCCATAACAATGTTGCCAACCGGTGTTGCTAGCTGCTCCTACGAAATCAAAATGAGCGATCGCGTTTGCGTATGCGCCGCATACAACGCATCTTTTTAAGCGCAGCAGCAAAAACTTGAAAGTTCCGCAATCGCTGCCAACAAATCTCAGCAGTAGAACACCGATTGTAAGGGTCTGATTATGCATACTTCGCATAACTTCGCACAACCATTTGCACCAGTGCACTAAAAATGTAACTTAAGAAAATGTGAAGCAAAATCTAAACTCAACAGATCGCTAAGTTCTTAAAAGTTCTGCTAATTTCTGGGTAATGGAATACATACAAAATGCATACAAAGTACATACGAAATTACAGTTTGAAGTTTATGCGAAGTTGTGCGAAGTTATGCGAAGTATGCATAATCAGACCATAAGGGGAAGGAGCGTAAAAATACGTAGACGAAATGCAAATATTGCGAAATCTCAGCAAATATGTATTAGCAATATACAGATCAACGGCAATTTCTGCTACAATGGCAGCTACAACTTTACCAAAACAGCAACAACAAAAAACACAACTGCTCCAAGAAACACTAGTGCTGTGGCAAACAGGAAGAGTAGCAACATTTTCGACATTTGCGCTGCTGAAAATGCTGTTAAATCGGATGCTCCTACTGCTCAGAGTACTGTAGTGTATTACTGTTGTTGTTTTCATTCTATTTGTTGTAGTGAGCTGCGGATGCGCGATTGTGATTGTACCCAGGGTTGCCACTGACGAAAAAAAAAAAATTACCATCCACTTGAGAAAAATCTACCAAATCTGGAAAATATCTACCAGTGAATTTGTTAAAGTTATTTTAATAAAAACTATGGTTTTGTTATTTTTTTAGTTATTTCAATAAGAATTAAAATTGTTTTTAAGGAACTTTTTATTTAACTAATTATACGATATTTGAGTCATATTATTGGCGTATTCGCAGTTTCCTTCAACCGAAAGCGGAAGCGATGAAACTAAAGGCAACAACGAAACCTTATAATTTGATAAACTTCAACTCGAGTTATTATAGACAAATACAGTGACTCACAAAGGCACTTGGTAATTTCTTTTTATTATTCGCACTCTTTTTGAAGAACAAATTTTTTCTTGCTTTAACTAAATCCATAAAAATTAAGGATT
>NW_016194367.1:0-3166 GCF_001687245.7 Rhagoletis zephyria | reverse complement strand
TGACAGGTGTTGGTGCATGCCTGTCAGTTTATTGTCAATGCGCAATTTTCTAATTTTCAACTGCTCGCTCTCACTAACGCTTTGAAGGGCAATAAATATGGGTGTGTGTGTGGATTTGCGTAATCATGGAATTTCAATTACATTTGGATATTCATATTCCTTTCGATATTTCACTGTAAGCGCAAGTAGTGCATAAATGATGATATGAGTGCAGATGTGTAATAATTTGCATATTTGTACAAATTGAATTGCGCTTCGCGAATTGAAAGAACAAAGGACCGCGTAAAATGAGCTTCTCTAATGCAGCAGGAGGCGATAAGACCTTGTGAAGATTTTAAATATACTTATGTACATATATTAGGACGGGTACTATCCGCGTATAGCATAGGGGGCATCTACGTGTAATTCTAAGCAAATTTGCATAATAAACCATCGGTCTAAAACCAATTAGAAGTTTGCCAAATTGACAGATTAGGTTTCGAAGAAAATGGGAGTATTTTTACTCTGTTTCGCACTCTGGAAGAAGTTTTAAGAAAAAGAAAAGCCGAAAAAATCTCCCATACAAATTGACCCGCCTTAACGTATATAGTTTTGAATTTTGCAAAAAAGGATGTAGTATCATAAATTACGAAGAACTGTTGATTTTTTGCATGGTGGTGCATTCTTTTTAACAACTTGATTTGCTGGACTTAGATGCTTGTGGAATTGTTGCCGCCTTAACAGAAACGGTGGTCAAGGTATTTTCTTCCTTAGAGGATCTGTCATTATTGGACCTTAACCAAACTATGCCTCAACGTTAGTAACTAGCAGCCTGCTTTGTAGCTAAAAAAACAACACTGCTAACAGTGTATCGATTACTGTCCAATACCTATACACTGTTATTGTATTTTTCTAAGGTCAATCGAGATTACGGTCCAAAGGTCAATGTACTTTTGGCCACCCAATTTGTAGCCTTCTGATTCTTCGAACCTGAATCTCTTCCCGAAGGACCTTATTTTCCTTATACGTGGTCCATCAACTTAACCACTTAACCTACAAACTACCCTTTAACTTAAAACATCAAGAGATATAATTGAAATTGAAATATGCGCTGTGTGCCCTAGAATACTACTTTGCATATAACTACTGCAAGTAATAGGAGGCTTATTAGGCTAAGGTTTCACACTGACGGACATGGGGGTAGGTTTTAGATGTTTTCAGATCTAAAATAAAAGATATTACTGGCTCACCAGACCAACAATACTATGGCCCGACTACCAAACAAACTTAAAACCCTCAGGTGAAGGTGCGTCGCATAATTTTAAACATATTTTGATATAACAATTTAAATCGACTCACCTAAGATATATCCTAATTTTGCTCTACTTCATTAAACTGCTCTTTTCTTTGATTATTGTTGGGTAAACTTGACGATAATAGTTAATGAAGCCACACATCTAGGCAGGGTTTGGAAAGCTGCATATCGTCTGCATGTGTGTAGACTCTCGCCTGTACAAAGTTTTCCTAAAAAATGTTTCCCCTAGTTGGTGAAGCACTCTTGCTTTTTTCTCTAGTTATTATTTTAGTTTTTCTCTGATCCTGAGCTTGCAGGATACAGGGGGCTTGTATCATATAGAAGTGCCTTATCTCGCAAGCTTGCTGAAAAGAAAACCGGCTTATCATCAAGCATTATCAGAAATGCCTTCGTAAACTCTGCTCTCTAGGTGGGATGAATGTTCCGTCTTCTCGGGTATGCTAACCAAAGACCATGAACACGAATATCACCCAAGCCTTCTGACCTTATCTCATGTAGTTCTGGTCCACGGCTGGAGCAAGATGTTTTGCCACCTTCCACGGCACTGGCGATAGCGGGCACAAAGTAAGTTTTAACTTCGTGTGTGGCAGAGCTCTCAGTCATGAGGGGTAAAGTAAATGACTTCTTGTTTTTAGCACAGTGGCACTGGGTTGCTTTCTTGAACTACTCTATTAAGGAATTCATTCGCAAAATAGCCAGGTAGTTCTGAACCAATAATTGCATGTGGAATACAAAAAATGTGGTATGTAAATAGGCCAATATAGAGCCACGGAAGACCAAGCTGAATTACCGCTGATGTCTACACAGTTCGTACAAGACTTCTCCCGCGGTATCCGATGCTTTATTGATCCTTTCGTTGATAGTGCTTTTTTTGAAGCGGAGAGACTTTATCGTACATTTGAAACAAATAATTTTGAATTAGCCAATAAAGCTTTTTTATTTCTATTCTTTTGAATGGCCATTTATATTTTTTCGGAAGGTCGTAATAAATCCACGGTGGTGATTAGGCTAAGCTCTTTTAAGTCTCCTACCTTTGGAACAGACCTTGGGTGATTCCGGCTATAGTGTTGACCCTTCGAGACTTGGTTACCAGATGTGTCTGCTCGGGGAGCTCGTCCGATTAACCAAATTTTATCTGCTGGAACGTTGCAGCGCTCGTTTAATTGTGGCACTTTTGTCCCTAGGCGTGCAATGTCTGCTAACAGATAACGAGCGATCACAAAAAATTGGCTGTCGAACCGAACCGACGTTCGGGTTTTCTTGGTATTGGTCTACCTGGAATTGAGGTTAGCAAACAAGGGTTGCTCAAAAATTTCTTGCCCATTACAAGTGTAAGAAGTGGAGTCCTAAATAATCGTTGACTATTGCTTTTAACATTTCTTGAATTTTTTCTTAAGGACCGTGGTAGTCTAGATATATAATAAAAAGTGTCTGTTATTTTTGTTAAAATTTTTAGCTGAAAACTTCTGAGTGCACCTGGCTGTTATTTATTTCTTTATAATGCAAAAATATGAAGAAGATAAAGATTGAAAATGAGAAAATTAGATTTCAATTTACGCACACAAATACATGTTTGTATTGGGACGTATAAAATTCTGTTACTGAAACTTTGAAGTGCGCCACCGCCAGCTTTTACTTAAGCAGTTTTAACTACTAGCGAAAAAAAACAGAAATATTTAATAATTCGCCGCTGACAAGTAAGTTGCACCACAAAGGAAGCTGCTTGCACTGTTCTCAAATATAAATATATAGTACTGGCGTGTACGTGCCACAAGTGCAACCAACACTAACAATTCAATACTTAAAACTACAGCTTGTATAATAATGAAAATTGCTGAACTTTGAAACGTCAACAAAAGGCTGGCGAAAATT
>NW_016194366.1:0-3166 GCF_001687245.7 Rhagoletis zephyria | reverse complement strand
GCATTAAATTTCCGACTTTACTTTTTTTTGGACCACCCTAGTGTACACACAATCATACATGCATACATACATACATACACGCGTATATGAATATGAACTTTAATGCTGGAGTGTGCAAATATACCAGCAAACGATATGCGTTGAGACGTTAGCAGGGATGGGCAAGTAAAATTACAAAATAATTTATTGACTTTCTTGTATGAGTTGACAGCGCACAAGCTACAGCTTCTGTCTTCGTTGGCTGGCTATTGGTATATGTATACATGTATTAGGATGTGCGTGTGTGTGTGTGTGGATTTCTGCAATCAAACTATTTCATTTTTAAATGTTCATTTCTTTTTAATTAAGTTCTAGTGTGGCTGTGGTGACAGTGATTTTCTTGCTTGCGAAAGAGAGGGAGATAAGATAATGGTTTCCGATGACTGGCTTTGTGTATTCGGGAAGTCGACTTGAGATAGTTAAATTTTTAATATTTTTCCGCCAATTGTTATTCAGCAGAGCCAGCAATATCGTGTCTAATGTTAGCAGTAAATGGTGCGATTTTAAACAGATTTACTAGCAAGTAATTGAAACACAAGCCTGCTGCGGTTGAGATCAAACTTTTCCTCCAATATATTTTGCCAACTTTATGCCACTTTCCGCGATCAGTTTGCGTTTACTATAAGCTTGTTGTGGACTTATGTAATTACACTTGGTACATAGTTTGAATATTTCTATCAAAAGATAACAGATTTGGGTAAATACCCTATTTCATTTTTTGACCGGCAGCGAAATTAAGGGTTATATTCTTTACACATATGTATGTATATTAGACTGATTCAAAAAAATCGGCTAAATTGGAAAATAGTTTTTCAGTTTAAATAAAGGCGTATCACGAAAAAAAGTCTAGCGTGTGTCAATTTCATCTGAATTCTATGTCGAAAAAAAATTTTGGGTGTAAAATTTTTTTTTTATGCACCCACAAAAAACCACAGCCAAAATTTTCTCTCGACATAAGTATTTGAATAAAGCTGACACACGCTAAACT
Source organism: Rhagoletis zephyria (assembly GCF_001687245.7). Taxonomy (NCBI): domain Eukaryota; kingdom Metazoa; phylum Arthropoda; class Insecta; order Diptera; family Tephritidae; genus Rhagoletis; species Rhagoletis zephyria. The sequence continues at coordinate 2,139 of NW_016194366.1, read as the reverse complement.
TTTTCTTCTTTCCCCTTTTCTCCGTTTCCAACGATTCTCGAAACTCGCCCATCATTCGGAGCGTTGTACTAAAAATTTATCCAGAATAAAATTTACTTATATTCGAAGCTTCACAAAATTCATATGAAAACTAAATTGCTCCTGGATGTTCTCTTAAATTTATTTCCGAATTCATTTGGTTTTTCGTACTCCACAGCGTATACGTAACATTCGACTCATCTCCAATTTATCAGTTTGCTCTAAGGTCAACATAATTTTCAAAGTCAATCAATTTACGTTTACTTTTAATTTCATTTTGAACTTAGCTTTCTTTTGCCATCGTCGGTTGGCTTTGCTATGATTTAGGTGCCCGAAAAGGCGCATAGATGTATGTACAAGCTATATGTATATGTATGTATATAGTACTTACATACTTATACTGCATATGAGTAAAGGCATTTCTGTGAATGATAAATTGCTCGAAAATCTTTGGCATTGGTTACTTTGCAAAAGCTTCAAATATGGAAGAGATAAATGAGCAATTAAAAGTGCTGCGTACAATTTTCTATCTGCGCAATACTGCATACATATGTATGTATGTATGTAAGTGTTTAGAGGTTTACGAGATGTTTCAAAATGTTAGCATTTCTAAAAAATTCACATGTCATTCAATCAGGAGAAATTGTAACAAGTGTGAATAAAGAACACTAAGCTGCCGGGCATTGCAACAAGTTTGGCTTAAAAGATTTGTGGGATAGCCACATTAATAGTTTAAATATTAGTTGAACTAAGAGTGCCAACTGGCACTCGGCAAAATTCGATAACTCTACAAATTTCGATAACTATCGATAATCTTAGACAACTGTGCATTTACATATCCCGATATATATCGATAACTCGATTTTGATAGCTAGGTAAATTTCCATACCTAAACGACAAATTTACATTTTTAAATAACTACCAGCAAATTCCGATAAAGCAATAAATATCGATGGCTCGATAAATTAAAAAGAAATCGATAAATTTCGTTAACTCGATAAACTTCGATACCTCTATAAATGTTGATCAGTCGATAAATATTGACTATTCAATAAATATAAAATAAAATTTCATTAACTTGATAAATTTCAATACGACGATACATTTTTATAACTCGATAACTATCGGTACATTTCGACAACTAAGTTTTTGCGTAAATAGAGGATGGCTTAATAAAATGTTTTCAACGAAGTTAAGACATCTCTCCTTAATCACATTTGAATCTACTTTTGGAAAGTTGACTGCTTAAGAGATTACTATTTTTTTGTTTCAAAATTAATGCAAAATGCGAGCAAAACAAATTAATGACGTCCAATTAGTGTAGTTGGACATTTTTAATTTTTTAGAAGACCTAGGAGATTTTTTAATACATAAATAGCGTTGCTTTCAAACCCTTTATTCACATTTCCTGAACTTTTTGATCAACCCTGGTAGATTGCCAGCGCTAAGTTTTGTTTAAAATTACTCGTTTTGAGTTTTTTTCTTTTTAAGCGAAAACTCGCCTTCAGTGGAGGAAATACTCATCCCACCCATCTGCTTTTATTTTCTCTTCCGTTCTATTTTTATTTTTCCACTTTGCTCTGATTGTTTGGGGACCAATAACTATATTGCTGTTCATATCTGCTTGCTTGTGTGTATACATACACTAACTAACCAAAGCATGTTTGTATATGTGTATGTATGTGTGCCAACTTTATTTGCTTTCTATATTCTGACCTGTCATTAAGTTACCCATTTTCACTTGACTATTTCACTTTTACTTACGTTATCATTGGATCCGGTGAGCCACCCACGCTGCTGCAAGTCAACTCCAATGGCTTATCCTCGGTGGCGATGGCTATGTTGCCGGGCGTTATCATCGGCGGATGTGGCGGTGTCAAAACTGTCAAATTGTAAAATTCCTGATGCACATCGGCACNAAAAAAAAAAAAAAAAAAAAAAAAAAAAAAAAAAAAAAAAAAAAAAAAAAAAAAAAAAAAAAAAAAAAAAAAAAAAAAAAAAAAAAAAAAAAAACCACAGCTGGGGCACTCAGAGGCTGGCCATTCAGTGTAACGGCTGTGGTTGAGGGTGTCGTGCCGTGCGGCTGGCGGTTGACTGCCAATGCTGGGGCAGCAAATAAAG
>NW_016194363.1:0-3166 GCF_001687245.7 Rhagoletis zephyria | reverse complement strand
AATTTAAAAAAGTTCAGAAAAAAGTGCCTAGAGAAGAAGTATGGGTATCGAATTAAAGAGGAAATCCTGTAGAACAGATTCAAGTTTTTGGTACAGTAGGACTGGTAAGTATTGAGAATGTCCTTTTAAAATTGCATCCTTGAAATTTCGCAATATTTGTGTTTGAAAAAATTATATGTAATGTAATATGTATCTACTTTCGTGTTAAAAAGAATAACATTTTTATTTTTTATAAACTACATTTGATTGATATACCAAACTATTATTAAAAACAAGTACTCTGACGTTTTAAAGTATTTTCTCTTACTTAAATTCATAACTTTGCTTTGAGTAAAAGTGTACTGAAAAGTACTGATTTATATGGCACAAAAAAGTCTAGGATGCTGATTTCACGAAAAAGAAATCTGGCAACCCTATATTTAGCGTAAATCACTATTCTCAGTAAGCAAACAAATACTGTCATCGCAGTAGCGATAGCCATTGATTGCGAGCAAGCCAATAAAGCGCCATATTCCATAATTATCCATTAAACTGAATGATTAAAACACCATTTTGGTGGACAGCTTCACCGGGTGAGGCAAAAAGTAAGCACATTTTAATAGGGTTGTTGTGTTGGAAAATTTCGGAGAATTGATTTTCCATAGATTATGTAGATTCTGTGCACGAGCCTTTTTTTTCTTTAATTTTATTCGTGATATTACAATTGAAATGGTTGGCCAGGTTCAAGATTGTATCAACGCTAAACAATTAAATTATTTATCAAATATTTTGAATGGAATTCAATTTAAAAAAAAAGTTGGATACCCTTTTTAAAAACTAAACATCTCCGAACTCGACTGAGAAGTTGCACTTAAAAATTATCTATTTTAGATGGAGAATAAACACAACCATAAGTACAACTAGGGATGGCAAAAACTAGAATAATCGATTAATTAATCATATGATTAATCACAAGCAAACAAAAATAATTGCAATTAATTGCAAGTTGCCACGCTTAGTTTTGTAGCCTTTACAATGGGCTCCATGCAGGAAATGTGTCTAACTAAGTATAAGCTAACTTTATGTTGATTAGGAAGGAGCTAAAAGTCACTTATTATCTGTATATTTTCTTTGACGAAAGCTGAGTATATTTCTATGGCGATGGCCGCGAAATAGTCAAGGGTGGTTACCTCTGCATTTGATACAACTAACTTGTAACTAACTACTTTTGGACATAAAATATCAATTGAAAAACAAAATATTTTTTTTTATTTTTATTTACTTTATTTATTTTATTACTTTTCATATTTGTTTCCATATTCTCCTGTAGGTGGTCCCATATTCGAACTCCGTCAGGCATAACTTCAAAATGATAATATGAAATTTCGATCTCCGTTTTATTTATACTCAATTCGAAGTATTTGCGAAGTGCAGGATATTTAAATAGAAACGCGTTTAAAGAAAAAAATCTCGAGCTTTACTCCTACACTACTTGTCAACTAGTTTCAAGTTAGCTAGGTATATACAGCGTGGCGACGAATAACTGTTACCCCGGTCTTTTTGAGAAATAAAAGGGTCCTTTATATATTTTGCGAAAAAAGTATTTTATTGTTAATTTTCCACAGATTTTACATTAGTTGTATTAATTTGTTATTAAATTTTAATTCCTATTTACGATTGCCAGCAGTTTAAACTATCAGAGAAAAGTTCATTTGGCACGCAAGTCTTTTTCAGGTGTATTTTTTCTTTGGCTTTGTATAAAAAAATAGTAAAAAGAAAAAAAACTGTATAAGGTTGGTCGAATGAATGGCCGTCCTAGTCACCAGTTCTGAGTCTATTCGATTTTTGAGTATGAGGTCTCATGTTGGATAAAAGGGGGAGTATAAGCGACTCAAAATGGAGAAAATTAAAATCAGTGGAAAATTAACAATAAAATACTTTTTTCGCAAAATCTATAAAGGACCCTTTTACTTCTCAAAAAAACCTGGGTAACAGTTATTCGTCGCCACGCTGTAGATATTTTATTGAAATCTCGCAAAAAAGCTAACTACAAGTGGGTTATTTTTTATCAATTGATAATTTTTTTCTGCAGGGCTTGCATACACAGCTATTTACACAATTGTATACTCTGAACTTGAGCAATTCTTGCGGCTGCTTGAAATTTTAGATAGCTACAGAACTCATATTTCTTGAAAATATTTGTACGATTATTTTACCATTAATCGATCAATGAAACACAAAACTCCGGTACAATTAAATCGTAAATTGGACAAAAATAATCGATTTGTTGTAATCAAATGATTAATCGCTGCCATCCCTAAGTACAACCATGAGTATTTAAGCATGTATATACATACAGATGTATGTATGTGTATACTCGTAGGTAATATTCTTTCTTTCTTTTGGTGAATTTGGATTTATTATCGCAAAAACAATGACCCATTTCACTGACTAAGGTGCATAAGTTGTTACTCATACTTATATGATACAAATGTATATTTTTCAGGATTATTATTTACATGCGTACATATGTATGTGAGATGTGAAATAAGTGAGACGAGATTTATTTTAAGCGTTTTAATGTTTTCGGTTGTTTATATAACATTAAAATGACCATGGACTTGGTCACGCCGATTTAGTCAGTTTTCAAGATCGTGGTGAATGATCACTCCCTGCACACTGAAGAGACATTGTTTTTAGAAAAAAACTGAAGATCATCTTAATTTTTTCGATATAACTTTGGTAAATGTTACTCGATCGGTACGTAATAATTACCAAATTGAAGGCGGTTACTGATTTATGATAATAATATGATGAAAATCGTTCAGATTATAAACGAATTGTTTAAAAATAAAAAAATGTTAAACAGAATTTTTTGGTAATTTTCCTATATTTGCAATTTTTTTATTGTATGCATAAACATAAGTAAAATTATTAGTGTTTCTAGAAGTTGTGCCTGTTCAGTGTTTCCATACTCATTTGCATAAACAAATTTTTCCCGCGATGATGGAAAGTAATGACTTTTGTATTAGAGCTACCTAAATTGTTCCTAAATTTACAAAAAATTCGCAAATTATAGCTAATATTTATTTAAAAAATATAAGAATATTTAGAACCAACGACCTAAGTATACGCCAGCAATGCTGTTCTTTACATCTTTTGACTATAGGCCAGTGCAATTATCAAG
>NW_016194362.1:0-3167 GCF_001687245.7 Rhagoletis zephyria | reverse complement strand
AATTTTCCGGATACTGCCGCGAACGAGCTGCGCGAGAGATAAGATCCGTATATTTCGAAGTAGGCATAAACCGCCCGAAACTTATCAATTACCACGCGTTTTATTGCATTAATGTTATCTTTTGGCACCATGGCTGCCCATAGGGGAAAGAAACGTACAGGCTTATCCGTTCAGCGATGCCGCTATGTTTGACGTGTCTGCCTGGTAGCCCGGATACGCCCAATACGGAAGGAAGTTCTCTCTTGTCAACGCTGGTGATTTTGCCCAATAATACACTAATTCACGCATTGGATATGCTGTGAGAGGTATGAAAAAGAATGTTTGTGCACTGTTTATTGTTGACAAAGCTTTATAAAGATTATTTACATAAATAATGCTCAATAATAAAGTGAAGTTTTTCGTATACATTTTCAGGATAAACTAGCGAATATTGTATGAGTAAGCCTGTGCCTGAGTATTGGAATCCTGAAAAGTCTTTTATCAAAACGTTGTTTATCCTGCAAAGCCGGCAACAAATAATCGGCTATCGACAAAATATTTTGGGCATCTCTGGTTTTGGACAACTATGCAGTTACGCTCGCAACGTTCTAAAATGGTCCTTGGAAGGATAGATTCCGAGACCCTGTTGCAAAGGTGGGTGAAATAATATTTATTTGATAATTAAGTATTTACTTCGCAAATTTCTCCGCGTTTCGTACATAATCATATTCGACGAATAATATGTCATTTAGTTATACGTTCGTAATATAGGGTTCCCCATATAGTGGTTTCTTTTTTAAAATTAAAAAAATGTACAAATCTAAATTTTTTCAGTATGTTAATGGTTTATTCGAGAGTGCAAGCATTCTCATAATAAAATAAAATAAAAAATTTTATTTACGGATTTTTTGCATTTCAGCGACGATGTAAGATAGGGCCTTTCTATATTAAGGTAACGACATGGGGCATTCCAGCCCAATTCGGACACCACTTAGCTTTTGCATCGCCGATATTTTTCATAGTTCTTAATGTTATAGTATCAATTGAGAGAAACCCTCATTCTTTTCAATTTCGGCATATCGATTTAACCATTTGGGAAAATTTTTTGTTTGAAATATTTTATTTTCTTCTTTTTTTCGGACAAAAAAACTGTATATTACTGCGAAAAAATCCCGTTTCGCAGTATCTGCATTTAAAAATAGAAACATTTTTTACAGTACCTGAAAATCCCGAAATAGTTCAAAAAAAAAAAACCAAAATAGTCCCGAAAATCCCGATATATTCCGAGAACCATCAAAAACTCCAAGTAGTCTCGAAAAACCCGGAATAGTCCTGAAAATCCCCGAAAAAGGCTCGAAATAGTCCAGCAATCTCGAAATAGTCCCGGAAATCCCGATATATTCCCGCGAACCCCGAAAATCTCGAAGTAGTTTTGAAAAACCCGGAGTAGTCTCGAGAATCCCGAGAAAATTTCCAAAATCTTTAAATAGCCCCAAAAAATACCGAATTAGTCCCAAAGTCCTGAAAATCCCAAAGGAGTTCCGAAAAAACTCGAGGGATTTCCGAAATATTCCCAAAAACCCCGAAGTGGTCCCGAAGGTTCCGATATATTCGCGAGAACCCCGAAAATCTCGAAGTTGTCCCAAAAATACCAAAATAGTCCCAGAAATCCCGATATAGTTCCGAAAATTCCGAAATAGCCCCAAAAATGCCGAATTAATCTCAAAATCCCGAAGAAGACCCGAAGGAGTTCCAAAAACTCCGAATTAGTCCCAAAAATCCCGAAGTAGTCCCGAAGATCCCGATATATTCGCCAGAACCCCGAAAATCTCGTAGTTGTCCTAAAAATACCAAAAAAAATCCGAAAATCCCGATATAGTCCCAAAAATTCCGAAGTAGTCCCGAAGTTCCCGCGGACTCCGAAAATGTCGAAGTAGTCTCGAAAAACCTAGAATAATCGCGAAATAGTTCAAAAATACCAAAATAGTCCCAAAAATCCTGATATATTCCCGAGAACCGTGAAAATCTCGAAGTTGTTTCGAAAAACCCAAAATAGTCCAAAAAATTTCGAATTGGTCCCAAAAATCCCAAAGTAGCCCCGAGAACCCTGAAAATCTCGAAGTAGTTTCGAAAAACCCAAAATAGTCCAAAAAATTTCGAATTGGTCCCAAAAATCCCAAAGTAGCCCCGAGAACCCTGAAAATCTCGAAGTAGTCTCGGAAAGCCCGAATAGTACCAAAAATCCGAATCGGAACCAAAAATCCCGATGTAGTCCCTCAATATGGGCCCGAGAACCCCGAGAATCCGAAGTTGTCTTGAAAAACCCGAAATAGTCCAGAAAATCCCGAAGAAATCTCGAAAATCACGAAATAGTCCATAAATCTTGAGAACCCCCGAAAATTCCCAAGTAGTCTCGAAAAACCCGAAAAAGAGTCCCAACAATACGGAATTATCCCCAAAATCCTAAAAATCCCGAAGAAGTCTCGAAAATTTCGAAATTGTCCCAAAAATCCTCCCAAAAATTCCGAATTAGTCCCAAAAATCTCGAAGTAGTTGCGTTGCACAAAAGAGTATTATTTAGTTGAAAAATCACAAATCAAATGATTCGTTGTGCAAATCTAATCACAAATAAAGATGATTTCTGATTTGGAGGGCAATTCAAATCACAAATAAAATAAATTTTTTATTTGGTTGACCAAGCAAATCACAAATAAATTTTAGAATTTGATGCAACTTTCAATTCAGAAATAAATTTGATTTATGGATTTGTGATTTGACTTAATCAAAATTACGCAACCCTGGTATGTATATATATGTCTACGCACATATGGCAGCTAAATTTACTCATATTTTAACAGTTCTTATGGTAAGTAAAACTATAAATTTAATATTTTTCTAATGACAAATAAAATAAAGCATAACTAAATGTTTGCGTACAAAATATTTGATGGTGGAGTTTAATTTTTATGGAAAAAATTGGTAAGTATATGAGCTATCAAAAAAAGACCATAATACACATATTTGTCCTGATAAAAATCCACTTTTTAAATCCTTTCATTTGAAGCGCATATTGCCGCATTTTATCATGCCCGCGTTTTTGTTGCAAAATTTCTAAACTTTTTAATTTCTAAAAACATTTTTCTCAGTGTATCTACGACCGCCTTCCCGTTTTCAAAAATTGCCAATTA
>NW_016194361.1:0-3167 GCF_001687245.7 Rhagoletis zephyria | reverse complement strand
TCTTAATCCGATGTTTTGTTGCTGAGAAATGTGTACCGAAAAAATGACCATTTTGCTGTACAAATGCATTGCGCAGGGAAGCCAACTTTCCCTTAAAAATGGCTCTCCTTAACAGGACTTCTTTTAACGTCGCCTTCCATCTAGATTTTTAACTACCACCACCACATCGATTGCACACCACTGCTAACTAACTTTTAAATATAAAACGGCTAAAGCTGCTGCTGCTGCTGTTTTGCATGAAACAAAAAAAATGTAGTAAGTGCTTTACTGATCTGCTTGCATGAAATCTCTTGGTGATCTTTGAGTCGCTTTGTAACCTTTACCATCAGGTAATTGAAATCTCCTTCTAGTCCCTTCAAAGTGACTGACTGACACCACCACACCGTTTCATGCTCATTGCATATTCTCACACCGTTTTGAATAATCAATTAAGTGATCTCGCTCTCATCGTGTGCCTCCTCCTCCTTACACGACAATTTTCCTTTTCTTCTTGAGCAGTACTACAGATGTTAATGAAATGGCGTGCACTATGCACACACACACACACACACATTGTGCTGCTAACGATAACTGATCTTTATGTTATATTATTATTTTTTAAGCTTTTTGAAGATAAGTGAGCAAGTGAGTGGGAAAGATCTGCCTGGAAAAGATCAGAGATCAAGCTGTTCTGATCAGACCGGAGGACCAAAGGAGAAGGGATTTAATCTTCTTCTCTTTTGTTGCTCTTCACAGGTAGTTTGAAGGTTTCCTTTTCCATTTTTTTATTCTTTTGCCGATCTTTGTTGACTATTTGAAAGCAGTAAAGCTGGGCCAGATGCTCTCGGATGGTCTCGGTAGCAGCAGCAACAGCAGCAGCACTCTTCATTTTAAAGCCCTAAATCATTTTTTCCATTTTTGTCAGGTCCGAGTCCGGCAGCGGCGGTGGCGGCTTTGTCCTTTTTCCTCTCAGTCTATTGTCAGCACTAGACCGCACTTTTTCAGCAGCAGCAGCACTTGGGCCCCTGTGCCTGCAGCAATCATTATCGTCGTCTGCTCAAGTGCAACAGCAGTTCTCCATTTGCACTTTTCTTCCCTCTCTCAATTTTTTTTTCGGCAGAGACACACACACTAGCCCGACCGTGCTAATCTTTACTGCTGCTGTTGGCAGTGTTATCGGTGGTCGCCGAAAGCACATTGCTGCTGCCTGCCTATGTTTCAAAGACGAGGAAGTTTACCTTTGCAAACGCAATGACTCACTACTACTACGTTTCAGGCCCGTTTGATGATTTCACTTTTCGTTCTTCCACGCGAATGGAAGGGAGCTAATGAGTCAGCTTGAGGCCCGAGCTCGGGGATTTGGGGACTTTCTTTTTACCATATGGTCTAAGGAGGAGGCAGTTAAGACTAAGCAGCTTTTACAACCCAAGTTCTAGGCTGTCTCTTTAAAGGTAGAGGAAGAAGAAAAAGACAGTATCAGCAGACAAGTGACAAATGTTAAGTGAAGTGTCCTCTCTTGTTTTTCTCTTTTTCTCTTTCTAGTTCACGGCGACGCTCGACAACTCTTTTCCCTTCTGCTAATTGAACGCACACTTTCTTCATTGTCACTGCTCACACTTTTACCTTTCCCTTTTGCTCTTTCTCTTTTGCACTGCTCCTTCTCGACACACTGTGTCTCTTTCACTCGCATTTATTTGACCATTGTCCACCTTGCTGCTGCCACTGACCACCACCACCACTCTCTAATTGTGTTCAGACTGGCGTTGTCTGTTGCTGCTGTCTGCCAGGCAATAAATCGTAAGAGGCTCCTTTAGCTCTTTTCTCTCAGCGGATACAGCAGTAGACAGCAGTAATTTTTGCTTTTTCTCTCTTCTGAAAAGGGGTTTAATGAGGCAGTAGTGATGGCCAGGGGAAGGCAGACAGTGACACTGAGCAGCAGCTTTCCTTTCCGACTGCACAAATGAGGTTGACAACGATGTTCAGCCTGCCTGCTCTGATGCAGCCGATGACGACAAGTTGAGGAAGTTGAGCGATGCTTATCGAACTCGGGAGAAGTTAATGCGGCTGCTGTTGCTGCTGTCTCTGCTTCGTTGCCCGGACAGCCACCGTTGAAGCTTAGTTTGCGCTGTTAAAGTGGCTGGCTAACGGAAATGAATGAGAGAGAGGGAGAAAAGAGGAAAGAAAGCCGGGAAAATGTGTAATTGGGATTGAAAGGGTTGGAAGCGATGGAGGCAACAGTTGTGCTGTGCTGGAATGCGTTGCCTACATTGGCACTGCCAAATTTAAAAAAAGAGAGGGTCATGGTTGCTTTCTTTCCTGCCTTCCTGCCTCCTTACCGTCACCGAATATATTGTGTGTCACTGGCNAGAGAGAAAAGAGGAAAGAAAGCCGGGAAAATGTGTAATTGGAATTGAAAGGGTTGGAAGCGATGGAGGCAACAGTTGTGCTGTGCTGGAATGCGTTGCCTACATTGGCACTGCCAAATTTAAAAAAAGAGAGGGTCATGGTTGCTTTCTTTCCTGCCTTCCTGCCTCCTTACCGTCACCGAATATATTGTGTGTCACTGGTAAATAGGCACCTCCTTTTGTCTGATCCTCATCCCTTTCTTTCTTTTTTTCTCTTTCTTGGCACATCTGGCCACCTTCTTCTTTTTCCTTTTCTTCATTATCAGCAACTAGCGGTTTTCAGCAGCTTGGTGTGTTCTGCTCTGCTTCGTCCGCCGGTGAACAAATGAATGAATGGGCAGCATCGGTGCACTTCAATGCGTTATCGGTGGAATTTTTTCTTTCATTCATTTTTTTTCTACTGCTTTGTCTTTCTTTTTCATTTCTTTCATCTCCTTTTTTCTTTTTTCTTTTGTTTGTTACGATTTTTGCTGTTGATTTGAAGTCTTAATTGTGAGATGCGGTCATTGTGGTGGTGGTGGCACTACCAAGTCAGTCAGTCAGTCGCTTCTGCTTCGTTGAACTAAAGCGTTTCCCCGTTTCTGCCTGTTCAACCCACCCCNTTTTTCTTTTGTTTGTTACGATTTTTGCTGTTGATTTGAAGTCTTAATTGTGAGATGCGGTCATTGTGGTGGTGGTGGCACTACCAAGTCAGTCAGTCAGTCGCTTCTGCTTCGTTGAACTAAAGCGTTTCCCCGTTTCTGCCTGTTCAACCCACCCCGAATCCTTTGCACCTAGGCAATG
>NW_016194360.1:0-3168 GCF_001687245.7 Rhagoletis zephyria | reverse complement strand
TAAGAATGATTAATTTCGAAAAAGTTAATTTCATTTACATTCGTATTAGCCAGGATTTTTGGATGCATGCAATTTTTGCTGAAAAGGCAAATAACTTACTGGTTTACTTAAACTGTCTTGTTTTTTTTTTAAATGCTATATTCCTTAAATTTTCTCTGTCTTTAATAAAAGAACACAAAAAGTGGTGGCTTTCTTTTTCTTTTTCCGCTTAAGGTATTTTGGTCGAGTGCGCTATATTAATCTTAGCGGTATATCTAANGCAGGATTTTTGGATGCATGCAATTTTTGCTGAAAAGGCAAATAACTTACTGGTTTACTTAAACTGTCTTGTTTTTTTTTCTTAAATGCTATATTCCTTAAATTTTCTCTGTCTTTAATAAAAGAACACAAAAAGTGGTGGCTTTCTTTTTCCGATTAAGGTATTTTGGTCGAGTGCGCTATATTAATCTTAGCGGTATATCTAATACTCCCTAATTATACAGGAACACTCGAAGGATCAATTGGAAGAATATATTTTTCTACTTGCCCTTTCTTCTGCGGTATTTTTGACCATTTTGAATTTTCGTTAGTGAAGATTTCGCTTAAACCAACTCGCCTTTCAAATCAGTGATGAGTTTATACCATCGTGAATTTGGTTTCTCAACGATAACTTTTAGCCGCCGATTCCAAGCCTCAACATTGTTTTGTGTTCTGGGGAAAGGGATACCTTTTGAATATTTCGTCTGAGATTTGTGCCCAAATATGTATTTTTTTCAAACCACAAGCAAATTTTGTTTTGTATCTGCGGCTTCAAGAGTGGGGCACAAAAGCCAGGCTGTTTATTATTATAATTTGTAAAGCGAAAGATGAACTGTTGCCATATTTCTGAACCAATTTGTAACCAAAAATATTAATTTGAACTGTTTCGGAGTCTAACATGGGTTATAATTTAATGCATTACGTTAATATAAACTATATACTATATACATATGGATCTTTCTTTACGGAATTCTGAATTGGAAACATCGGAAAACATATGGATAAAGATAATAAATGTTTTGCTAAAATTTTGCCTTATAAAATTCTGTATGGAAAAATCGAAACAGGATATTAAAATACAGAATTTTGCTATACAGAGTTTTGAATACAGTTTGAGCTAGGACAGCGTAGATTGTTGGTGAGAAAACTATTCAATAGGGCTAAGTGTAGCTGTCGTCATGAGGATTGTGAAAACTATAGGAAGAGCTTTAACGACTAAAAAACTTATACAAGGGCTGCAAAGATATATTCCTGGCAGAAGTTCTGTGGAACATTGGAATCAACAAATGAAGCATCAAGGCTTGGAGGGNAGTTTGAGCTAGGACAGCGTAGATTGGTGGTTAGAAAACTATTCAATAGGGCTAAGTGTAGCTGTCGTGATGAGGATTGTGCAAACTATAGAAAGAGCTTTAACGACTAAAAACGTGATACAAGGGCTGCAAAGAAATATTCCTGGCAGAAGTTCTGTGGAACATTGGAATCAACAAATGAAGCATCAAGGCTTGGAGGGATATTTATTTATTCCAAAAGCAGGGAAGCTAAACCACTCATCCGTAAACGATTTTAGACGATTTAGGAACAGGGTCCGTCATTGGTACAACAACAATGGGAACTGCGCAGGGGGGGTCTTATCACCCATGTTGTGGATTTTGGTGTTAAACGAACTGTTAGAAAGCTTTAAAGTTAAGAGAACGAAGGCAGTTGCCTACGCTGATGACTTATACTAATTTCCGGCAAATTCCTGCCAACAATTAGTGAGCTGATGGAAGCGGCATTGGGCAGTGTTTCCATCTGGGCAAAACAAAATTAGCTAGGAGTTAATTATTCTAAAACCGAACTCGTCTCGGGTCTGTACTCCAAGGACCTTCAAAAAAGGCAATCACATCGACTGCCTGATAACTGCAGTACCTTTCAGGCGGAGATCTTTGCTCTTGATCTTTGTCTCATATGTGATAGTAAGTCTCTATCAGGGAACTTTAGAGCAGGGTTGTTGCGAATATTATTCCTAAATAAAAGTCTTTTCCGGATAGTAAACAAACCACTTATCCNTTGTACTCCAAGGACCTTCAAATAAGGCAATCACATCGACTGCCTGATAACTGCAGTACCTTTCAGGAGGAGATCTTTGCCATAGAGAAGGCGGCTTGTCTCATATGTGATAGTAAGTCTCTATCAGGGAACGTTGAGAGCAGGGTTGTTGCGAATATTATTCCTAAATAAAAGTCTTTTCCGGATAGTAAACAAACCACTTATCCAAATTAAACAAGTTTGGTATCAAATGAAAGAGGACTTAAATAGCTTAAAAATTGAAATGTTTAAACGAGGAAAGCCACATATTGAAAAATATTTCAACAAAAAATGTTAATTAATTACCATAGAACAAACCTTGTGTTAGGTATATGCATTTCTATAGTATTAAATTATAAAAAAATATAAATAAAGGTCGTTCGTTATTTCTGTTTAAAAGTTATTTCAGTCCTCTTTCATGTGACACCAAATTTGTTTAATTTGGACAGGCCGTTTGTTTATTATCCGGAAAGGACTTTTATTTTGGAATAATATTCGCAACAACCCTGGTTTAGAGCCGGGGGGCATTGAAAACGTTAGGCTCCAAGGTGGTAAAGTCGAAGCAGTTTGGAGCTTTCGTGCAACGGTGGCCTCACTGAGACACGTCAAAACCTCTCTCTGCTGGGTTGCTGGACATAGTGCTATCGAATGGAACGAAATGGTCGATGAGATGGCTAGACACGGTTTGGAAATGCAAACTAGCGAAGCGAATAATTCCACCCAATCATTTTCTGCTTTAGTCTGCTAAGGGGGTTGAAGAACACACCACTGCCGTAAGTAATGGCCTACGGATCAATCGGGACGATTGTGAGACCTCAAGATCGCAGTGGCCGAGACTCAATAAGGGTCGTACTGAAGGACACAAGAAACCTGCAGTAAGGGCTCTTACCGGCGTCATCTCATGACCCTGTCGCACAGCACCAATGCTCCATCGATAGCGTATTCCCACAAGATCCCTCTCCAGAAGTTGCCTGGAAGAGATAGAGTAGGAATAGTTAGGATCTTAATTTTTCACCAGCTTGGTTGAGATAAAGGAAATAAAGCTATCGGACTTTCACGCCTTCATCCAGTACATGTCTTAGC
>NW_016194359.1:0-3168 GCF_001687245.7 Rhagoletis zephyria | reverse complement strand
AAACGGAGGGTACAAGCTTCTTGGTGGTAGTCGACGTTGGGTAGTCAGTCGATGATGATGATGTAGATGTCGTTGTTTGCAAACTTTCAATTGTTGTAGGTGATGCTGTTGCTTCCAGCTTGCCAATTGTCGTAGGTGAAGCGTCGTGATTTAGTTTCGTGTCCGATTCGTAACCGGCCGTTGGGCCACGTGGATGATCAGAGGATGAACTGGTAGAGAGACGTGGCGATTGATGTTTCGGCGATAGAGCTATACGTGGTGAGCTGGGAGAGCCATAGCATGGGGAGCGTGGTCTCTGAGCTATCTCGTCTTCATACTTTTTTTTATCTGCTTGTAAGAGAGAGAGAGAGAGAAGGAATGGAAGAGGATGGCGAAATGGTTGGTTAGTAGTGTCAAGCTAGGCTCCAACATGATTAAGTTTACTTCATACAAGGGAAGAGATAGTGTACAATAGGATAAGTAAAATATACATACATACATATGTAGGAGGCAAAAGATTTGAGTTAAGGCGAAGGAATTTAGGTTCGGTTGTGAAACATTTGGGGTCTTAATATTAATTTAAAATTTTAGTCGATTTTGGGGTTAGCAACACGCATACACTGGGGGTTACACGTAAGCCAGTTAAGTTATTAGCTCTGGTTAATACGGCTCCAACAACAATATCATTGAATTCGGGTTAAATTATACGTAGCCAATTGGTTATTTAATATACTGTAGATCAGCTTTTTTGGTCCTCAACTACACTAACCTCAAGAATTAAACCAGGAGTATTTTACTGCAATGTGTTACAATTTACAAAGCAACGAGAAAAATTTTTAAAAGCCCTACCATCTATAAATTCTGCCTTAAAATAATGTTTTTAATTGATTTTTCTATAAAAATTATTAAACAATGGCAGTTGGAGCGTTAGTTATGGAGAACATGTTTTTTTAGAATTTTTCAAGCACTTAAATTTTTCATCAAGAATGGGTCTTATCGACCCTTTAATGAAAGTCTTTCAGTAAGACTCAAAATCGGCTGTTAGAGGATTACAACGCAATGCCAAAACAAAAACTGTGGCTCCTTCATTCTTAGCTGAGAGGATCTATTTGGTCCTTTTTTTGTTAGTAGTCTAAATAAACTTTATTATCATTTTAACCCTTCCAATTTTGTACATGTATTGATCTTTTTGAATTCTCAATGAAGAACTTTCAGTAAATCTTCTGATCTGAACGAGCATTTTTGACTGGTTTATAAACTAATTTATAAAAAAACAAAAAAATGTTTTTGAAAATTATTTTAATTTTACAAGTTTAGTTATAAAATATATTTGTTTCGAAGATAATTTTGACCTTTTAAATTTTGTAATAACTTTTCAGTGAAACAAATGGCCGTTGCAGGGTAAAACTTTACACAAAAACTTTTTGTGGAACAATTTAACTCGTTATTTCTTAGCGGAAAGGATATTTTTGACCATTTTTTTTAAATAAGTTTAAAGAAAGTTTATTAAAAAGTTAAGACCTAACAGGAAAATTTTTAGCAGCTTTTAGGCATTTGATTTTGAATGTATTGAATTGTTTTTTTTTATGAATTTAATAAAGGACATATAACCTTTTTCGAAAAAAATTCAAGTGACAATTGATTTGGATGAATCTTGATCAGAACTTTCCTTTACTTTTTCATAAAACAAGGTTCTATCAAAGTAAAAAAATATTTTTTTCGAAGGTTATGCAAAATTCTAAGTCTCACAATTTCCCGGATTTCGCCAGTGTACTTTATGAAGATGTCGGAAACTATTATAGCTACAAAAATGGTTAATATAAATATTTAAAAAATTCAAAAAATGAAACAATATAAAATATGGAAATTAAAAAAAAATAGAAAAAAACTTATAAAAAATGTTGACTCCAGTTTTTTATACAATACCTCCAACTGATTGTAAAAGGTCCTGCAATTTTCCTATAAAGATCAATTTTTGAACTTTGAAAAATTTTTCCGCTAACTCTAAGTAAAGTTATTTTATTAAATTTATTTTTATTTTAAGTGGAAATGGAATTTTTTGTGGAAATTTACTGAAAAAAATATAATTTTTCACTTTAACTGCTTCTGTGAACCACCAGTTAGAATTTGCAAAAAAATATGTTTCAAAGTTCAAAAATTCAAATTAAAAAAAAAGACATAATAAAAATTTCAGGATCTTTTAAGAGCACTTAGCAGCATTGTATGTATAAAAAATTTAGCCAATTTTTAAACAATTTTTTAAATCACAAAATTCTGTATTTTATTTATTTTTTTTTACTTTTTTTACAAATTTTTTATATAGCCACAAATATCACCGCCTTCAAAACGAGCCCAGAACATTTTTTGCAACTCTGCTGAATTGTAAAAATTTGAATATTTTTTTTTTTAATTTTTTTCTTTAGTAGAACTTTGCTATATGATAAAGGAAATGTTCTGACAAAAATTCAACCAAATCAAAACTGTTCTACTCCAATAGTTGATCGATTTGACAGGGATCCATGGTTAAGATGTTATAGAATATTTAAGATCTAGATTTCTAACTGAATGGTTGTTCTCATACCAAATGACAGAAATGACAATGAATAGAAAACTGTAAGAAACCTTAATATTTTCAGAAATTTTAGTAGGCAAAGGGTTTATCGCAAAAACGACAGAATTGTGGAAGATAAATTTTTTTAGAGATTAACCTGTCAGAGCACAAAGTTAGGATAAATATGAGCAAAAACTTTGTTCTAATAAAAATAGTTCTTCATCAAAATTGCACACAGTGTTAGCAGATGCCCTTTAATTGAAGTATAATATTTTTAATTTTTTTTNCATAAATCATAGGTTAGCGTTAGCAGCAGCTAAATGATTAATACATAAGCCATCGATGAATGCGTCCAATGGATGAATGACTGCTGAGATGAGTGTTTACGTAATGCATTATTCATATTTAAAGCATATTTACAGGCGACATGAGTCAGATGAGTGAGCATGATGAACGTTAATAATGCAATTTCGTCACTACACCTAAAATTATGCTACCATATAATGTACAAATGTATATGTACGGATAAACCGCCTCTTAGCGTCCAATCACTACAGCTACTCGGTGAGTGTGGGAGAGAGAGAGGGACGAACACTCAAACTGGGGGCACTCACCCAAGGCAGCTGCTCTCAAGCGCG
>NW_016194358.1:0-3168 GCF_001687245.7 Rhagoletis zephyria | reverse complement strand
CGTCTTCTTGTTGTGGGGGTGGTGGTGTGGTTGTAGTTTTTGCCACTTTACCACCGACTGGACGCCGTAGTGCCGGTCGTTTGGGTCCAAGGGAAGCCGGGCCTTCCTCCTGCGCGTAAGTGAGCGAAATGCAGCAAGCCAACGCAAGAACTACCAGCAAAAGTGTGCTGCAATAAATAAGCAAAATAAATAACTCAAAAATGTATTTAAACACACAAGCACAAACAAAGAAAATAAGTATCTACAGCTAAAGCTTAAAAACTGGATTTAATATGAAGTCTAACGAGTTAAGTTGCAATTATTGTGGAATTTCGTTCTGCAACAGACATACTAGCTACACCTCTATACATACACGTTTAGCTACTAATGGCTATTAACAAATTTATGAAATAATCAAAATACGTTGAAGTGAAGGCTCACTTGTGCATATTTATGAAGGACGCTGCGGAATGAAGACGGTCTAGAATCTAAGACGAAGAAGAAAAAGAAAATTACGTATGTATACGTCACGACGGTAGGGCTGAAAGATACTTATTTATGCGANTGCTGCTATTGTCCAGATTTGCTGTTTCATTTAGATACTTGTAGCACCTAGCAACGCCACAAAGCCAAGTCCGAATTTAAATTGTATGTACAACAAGTGCTTATGCAAAATAACCAGTTTTAAACTTAAAAAAAAAAAACAAACCCCGCACATTTACTAGAAGCTGCGATTTGAGAAAGAAAAAAAAATACGAATGGCATTTTTTTTAATGTTGCTACTACCAGGGTACCGTTAGCTTTAGCAAAAAACAAAACAACAAATAAGTATTTGCATTGAACGCTAATAAAATGCATATGCATATCCTTCTACGTACATACATACATATACATATATGTACATTAGGGTGCCCATGGTAATGTTTTTGTTTCAATACTCTACCCCCTAATTTTTATCCTTTTTATGAGAAATATTATTGCATATTTTTATAGA
Source organism: Rhagoletis zephyria (assembly GCF_001687245.7). NCBI lineage: Eukaryota > Metazoa > Arthropoda > Insecta > Diptera > Tephritidae > Rhagoletis > Rhagoletis zephyria. The sequence continues at coordinate 2,195 of NW_016194358.1, read as the reverse complement.
TTTTTTTTTCAAATCGTTTAGAGGTCGCGCCCTGGCCTTTTAGGGCAGAAAATGCAATTTTGGAGATTTATCAGTTTTTGTGTGAACATTTTTTCCTAAAATTTTTTGAAAAACCATTTTTTTTTTCTAAAGAGCAATTGTATATCAATTTTGAATTAATATTGCTGAATTCTTTGGCCACACTGCAAAAAAAAAAGATATAAAAGTCCAGTACACACACGCATATAATTTCAAGGCTGTATTTAAGAAAAGTTGCCTAACTTCGACAATTTTTATTCGATTGCAATAAATGGGGTGTCAGTTTATTTGAAAATAAAATTTTGAAATTGTGGAAATAAGCGATGGCCAAAATCTAAAAAGTTAAGAAAATAGATACATATATTTCTTTATTTGCCCAATTAAAATCCCAACAATGCAAGTCTGACAACAGATTTTTATACATCATTTTAAAGCCTATGAGTTCTCTTCTCATAACTTATTCGATCTTTAAAATCTAATGAAAACTAGTCATTCAAAAACTGATAAATCTCCAAAACGGTATTTTCTGACATAAAATGATAGGTTGCCACCTCTAAATGATTTTTAAAAAATCTTAAAAAATAGGCAATAATATTTGTCATCAAAAGGAGCGAAATTAGGGGGTAGGATCTTGAAATTAAAAAAAAAAAAAATTTCGATGGGCACCCTAATTTACATACAAGCTTAGCTACATTAAGTCATACAAGAGTACGTACGTGCATATTCCTATATGAGTACCTTATATATGAGTACCTTATAGGTATGTACATATGTACATTTATATCATATACATGCCTACAATTAGGTACATACATGCATACATATGTTTACATATACGGTTTCTAACTCTTCTACATATCCATGTATTTACCGTTATTCTTTTGACCGCTTTTTCCAGTTGCTTAGTACCGGTGGCACATTTATAACCGTCATAGCGGTAAATATATTGCAACCACTTTGAATTGTTCGAATTTCAAATGCACTAATAGCTGTCGAAGCGCCAACACCAAAGTCAATGCTAGCACGAAGCTTTTGCAGCTCTGTGGCTGCTATCAAAATGCTGGCTGAGTTATAGCTTGGTTTGGAGCTGCACACATTTGAGATAGGTATATATTTTTAAATGCATCGAAACAAGTACATGCTACAATTTGTCACATGTGTAAGTTGCATATTTTTGATATTTCCCAAAATTTCATTTTGTTAGGGGAACTGGAAAACTAAAAATTTTTTAGTTCAGTGAAATATTCCTGATATATTTTTATTTCGTATTTTGAAAGGAATTTCCGCCAAAAATTCATCATACTCTCACCCTTTCAAAAACGGTAACCAACAATTATCCGCTATAACAGAAGAATTTTTTATTTATTTTACTCTTAACTAGAAGCCTGTGTGAAGCTCCTATTAGAGAATTTGGTTTATTGAAAGAAGGAACGATCGCCCATAGTCGTATAATTTCTCGATAGCCGGTAGAGAATTGATTAACGAATACAAGTTACAAGAACGAGAACGAACCGGAAATAGGAGCTCAACTTCCTGCAAATATTTAGGTTTAATGAGTGCAAGATCAGTCTGATACAAGCATCCACAACGTTCATAATTTTATCAACCTCGCTGGTAAGTTTTAACACAGTGATCCGGGATTTATGCTAGCAAAGGGCAAATATTTGCTTCTTGGGCGTTGCGACCAATCTTCATCTAACCGTCCCTGTAGCTACAACGAAATCGTGTTCGCTTGACGTGCATTCCATTAGACAAAAACGCTATATCAATCGACAATCCTATGAATTTCATAGATGCGCTGCCTTTTACCAACATTTTTTTGTTACGATGGTGAATATTTCAGTACTTAGTTTAGGAAGAATTAAAATCCGTAAATCATGAACTGCTCGGTTACCAGCAGCTAAGTTCACTACTAATTACTATTCCTTCTTTCGCTTCCGACGCAGTACTTATTTTAAATAAATTTACGTATCCTCCTGTGAGATAATATTGTAGCATTGCTAAAGTCCGTTGCAAAATACAAATTATTTACAAAGCGAACTGTATCTTATAAGCATGAAATCTGCAAAAAACGAAGGTGTGATGAGTCAAACCATCTCACGATTTACAATAGACTCCAGCTATTCAGAGAAATAAGGCCATACATTTCTAGGAAATGTGTAGTAATACAAAACAGT
>NW_016194357.1:0-3168 GCF_001687245.7 Rhagoletis zephyria | reverse complement strand
ATTTATATTGAAGAAAAAGAAAGAAAACGAATGTGCTCGTAACAAACCAAGCGTATGGTTGTGTTAGTGTGACACTGGATGTTGGCTTTTCTTGTTGCCCACTGTGCGTATCTATCATGTCGGATTTGTAGCCTTTAGCACTGCGCTTTAAGTACTTCCAACACAAATGGGCGCTCACACATATATACATACATACATAAGCATCAACTCTCTTGCTTCATATTAACCATTCGTATGTAATCTTGTTTATTTCTCCCATTTGTCCTTCTTTCACAATTTTATTGTTATGACGCCAACAGCTTTAGCGCCAATCGCAATGACTTTGCTTCTAACACGTCGCAATTGTTAAGTGTGCTCATACATACATAGCGACTATCCACATATTTGCACATACATACCTACAAACAATTTCACATAAAAACCCACATCTTTTTCACCTCTTATTGCCATTTTATTGTTCCCGATGGAAAAAATGAAAATGTATTAAGATAACAAAAAAAATTTATATTTTATTACATATCACAAGTTGGCTGGACACAATAATCATCGACAGTCACAGCACACTTTGTTGTTGTTAGTCATTGTCGCATTGGACAGCATTAATTTAGTTTTATGGCTGTATGAAATTCCAAGAGAAATAAATAAAAACAATTGTATGAAAGGATACAGTCTCACATAGCCTGACTAGGAGAATAATAATGGACGGGCACTTGTAGAGTTTCTTAAACTTAAAGCAGCAATCTTTTTGTGGTATTTTCCCCTTTGAGTTCAAAACTTTTATTCGACAGAATTTATATTTCAGCTAGTATTACATGTAGATGGTATCGGCGAAAAGAGCAAGGGTGATAGAAAAACGAAGTGTAGTACAATTCAGACTTGCTTTTAATTTCTTTTTGGCAAACCTTTTACCGAAATAAAAAAGTATGAGACACATTTCTGAAGTAATCAAAAATTTCACCTTAAAAGTAAAAGATTCAAATCGGGTTGAGGAAACAGAAAAAGAACCCATGAAAAAGCAAACGAGTTCAGTCCAATGAGTCTTACATCGTTGCAGCTAAATGCAGCTCTGGAAATACTGTTATAGCATATACAAGTACAGACAGCAACGTTGATCCGGCGCAGTTGATCTGATAAAAAGTATACCCTGAATGATGGCAGTAACGTGGATTAAAGACTTGGACTTTTTTTAATAAAATTAAACCCCAAAAATCAAAAAGATAGTGGAAGGAAACAAAAATGTGTAGCAATTTATTTTAATGCGAATTTTTCACAAACACCCAACGCGCTTTAAAAATGTATTCTATATTCGCAGCGCTTCAACCCGAAAATTGCGATAAAGGGAAAAATGTCAAGGGGAATCATACATGCGTGCACATTAGGGTGGTCCAAAAAAGTTCAAAATGTTAAGCTCTCACCTCCTAGGGCTTTTCTAAATGGAAAAAGAATATGTAGATAAGTGCTTCAAAGCCCATGAAGTTTTTCATGTATTTTTTATGGGGAGGAAACACTCTTTCGTAGAAATGGTATAGAATTCATGAAAATCAATATACAATTTCGTTCTGTGTTTCTCTGCAGGAAACTTCCAATAATAATACCCAATTGTTTATTTTACCATTTTTTAGTACTTACCAATTTTTATGGGCCCCTCATTGCATTTTTTGGTTTTTCCCCCCATATAAAATACGTGGAAAAGTTTATGGGCCTTGGGGCAGTTCTAAAAAATTTTTTTTTCTAACAAAATATTACGGCTAGAAAATTCCTAAGGGGTGAGAGCTTAACATTTTAAACTTTTTTCCCCTCCATGCACTTTTGGACCACCCTACTGTACGTACATACATACTTACATTTATATACATATATGTACATATAAGCGTACAGGTTACATAAAGTGGTAGTGAAGTTCGCATTTTATAGCAAATTGCGTCTAAGTGAATTGTCTCGAATGCTTCTCATCGTAAAAAAAAATGTGCAGCAATTTTCAAGAGTCACACTTTTGAGTGGCGAGCATGACAAAAATGAGGTAGTGGCGCGCGTTAATGCTGCTGCGCTGTCAACAATGTCATCGTCGAACAAAATGAGAAGCATCATCATTAAGCTACGTACACAGTGCAAACATAATTTTGCAGAAATCGATTGTGCAATGGTAGGAGATCAGAAGGAAAGAAAGAAAGAAAAAACTAAATGTGTGTCGCACACTCACCTGCTGCACTATTCTTCCATTTTTCCGTGGCAATTTTTCCGCTCACTTAAGTACTCTATTCAACATCAACTTCAATGTTTGACTACTATTCAAGTATACCAATCAATAGATCCACTCACGGTGACACTCGATGACATTTGTGTGATGACACACACACATTCATATCCTGATCGCTCTGTCATTGCATTGCCTAGCTGAAGTTCATTGTTGGCACAGCATGTAGCATACCTTACGGCGCAAAGCCATAGCAAGCAGTGACCAAATAAAAATCTCTAATAAAAATAACATTTCCTGCCGCTAGCTGCTCTATTTCACTCAACATGAGCTAACATTAGCCAGTGTGTCAGTGCAGCTGGTTATTTCCTGTTTAAGCACACAGGCATACAATGTACGAGTGCATACAAAGCTATCCTTTACTTACTCAAATACACATATGTACATATAAATACATCATTTATGCTTATCAACATTTGTTTGGTTATTGACATTCGTGTCATTGCACTCTTAAACTTTAGCATGAACTTTGGCCCACTATGTAGACTAGTGTCCACATACCCGCTTTCATTGCTCGCCATCGATGTGCGACCACTAGCTGGTTGCGTTCGTTTATTCACCGCGAGCTACCCACACGACACCACTCTGTTATTTTGCTGCCCCATATTTCTCTGTTTATTTGGTTACACTATCACGTATGTACAAATTTCACCCACAATTTACCATTATTGCGGGATGACCCCCATTTATATGTACAGGCATTGACGGGGTAAACGGTTGGCGTTCTGGGTTTGAGGTGTTCTATTTGTATACGTATAAGTAGGTATGTACATTAGGGTGGTCCAAAAATACATAAGAGAAATTAAAGCCGGAATAAAAATATAACCCTATTTTTTAATTTAATTGTTCGACACATGCACGGATTTAACGTGCGATAATTTGAATTGTGAAATGGAGAATAGTTGGTTGATTAG